>NC_079162.1:58664501-58964501 GCF_947563725.1 Argiope bruennichi
AATATTAACTTGAAATTTAAATGTGATGTATAGTACAGTATTAAAAGTTAATACAAAAAACTAGTATACAATTCAAGAATAAATTTAGAAGAAAAAAATATATAAACCTTAAATTTCTATGAAAAACTATTTCCTCAGATAAAATGGCTCCAAAATTTAATGCTCTAAACAAAAAAAAATAATAATACTTTGCAATTAAATTATTAAAAATTCATACAACTATTAAGCAATTGTGTCAAAATAATGTCATAACATAAATTAAAGTCAATAAATAAAAAATGAAAATATATGTTCAATATCAGTTATTGGTACAATATCATAAAATAGAGGGAAAAAAACTTTATATTACAATGGAATAAAGCAGAGTTTTAGTGAAATTAAAACTTAAACATGATATGGCATTAAATGGACAATACATAAATGTTGAATGAGGATGTACGATAAAATAACTACTTGAGTTTTTTGTAATGTCTGCTACCAAGCAAAATTTATCCAAGAAACAAGCTTAACGTGCAAGAAAATAAGTATACGAAATACAAACAAACTCAAAACTAAAAAGACGTTTTAAATAATGGATTAAACTTTTGGATAATGGGCAAAATCAATCATTATGTTTAAGCTATCAATTACATTAAGTCCAATTTATTTTGCATGTGAATCATTTATGATCCTTGGTATCATAAAAAACATAACAAATAATAAAATCCATTATAAAACAGAAGAAATCTTCCTAAATACTTAACAAGAAAAACACAATTGCCATTTTAAGAGAAAATGTTGACTCCAAACAATATAAATCAGACTCCTTACGATAATAATAAAATGAAATAATAATTATCTGCATGTAATCAATGGCTTTTAACACAAGATTATGTAATGACTGAGTGAAAAAAAGTGAAAGTAAGAAAATTTAAATCAATAATTACACAAAGAAAATGTGTGTTGAACATTAGTTATTATTCAAAGTTCATATGAATATAATCCCACTTAGCGATAAAACATTATATATAAATGCAATAATGTTGAATTCTAATGAAATTAAAATCTAAATAAGATTTGACACCAACTGGGCAGTAACTGAAAGGAGAGTGAGATGTGCAATATAATATTATTGAAGTTATTCTTGATATGTGGTAACAAGAAAAATATATCAAAGAAACAAGCTTATTGTGCAAGAAAATAAGTATTTCAAATACTACCTAAATCAAAACCAAAAGAGGGTTTTAAATAATAGGTTAAAGTGTTGGAAAATAGGTAAAATCAATCATTCTGTTTAAGCAATCAATTACATAGAGTCCTATTTATTTTGCATGTGAATCCTTTATCATCCTTGGTATCATAAAAAACATAACAAATAATAAAATCCATTATAAAATAGATGAAATCTTCCTAAATAAGAAGAAAAACACAATTGCCATTTTAAGAGAAAATTTTGACTCCAAACAATATAAATCAGACTCATTACAATAATAATAAAATGAAATAATAATAATCTGCATGTAATCAATGGCTTTTAACACAAGATTATGTAATGACTGAGTGAAAAAAAGTGAAAGTAAGAAAATTCAAATCAATAATTACACAAAGAAAATGTGTGTTGAATATTAGTTATTATTCAAAGTTCACATGAATATAAACCCACTTAGCAATAAAACATTATATATAAATGGAATAATGTTGAATTCTCATGAAATTAATATCTAAATAAGATTTGACACCAACTGGGCAGTAACTGAAAGGAGAGTGAGATGTGCAATATAATATTATTTAAATTATCCTTGATACGTGGTACCTAGCAAAATGTAACAAAGAAACAAGCTTATTGTGCAATAAATTAAATAATCCAAATATTGAGTAAATCAAACAAATATAATAAAATGGTAGATGAATGTACTGACCAAAGAGCAAAATCAATCAGATTGTTGAAGTTACCAATAATAAAAAGTTCAATATTAACTTGAAACTTAAATGTGATGTATGGTACAGTATTAAAAGTTAATACAAAAAACTAGTATACAATTCAAGAATAAATTTAGAAGAAAAAAATATACAAACCTTAAATTTCTATGAAAAACTATTTCCTCAGAGAAAATGGCTCCAACATTTCATGCTCTAAACAAAAAAAAAAAAAAAAAAAAAAAAAAAAAAATACTTTGCAATTAAATTATTAAAAATTCATACAACTATTAAGCAATTGTGTCAAAATAATGTCATAACATAAATTAAAGTCAATAAATAAAAAATGAAAATATATGTTCAATATCAGTTATTGGTACAATATCATAAAATAGAGGGAAAAAAAACTTCATATTACAATGGAATAAAGCAGAGTTTTAGTGAAATTAAAACTTCAACATGATATGGCATTAAATGGACAATACATCAAATGTTGAATGAGGATGTACGACAAAATAACTACTTGAGTTTTTTGTAATGTCTGCTACCAAGCAAAATTTATCCAAGAAACAAGCTTAACGTGCAAGAAAATAAGTATACGAAATACAAACAAACTCAAAACTAAAAAGACGTTTTAAATAATGGATTAAACTTTTGGATAATGGGCAAAATCAATCATTATGTTTAAGCTATCAATTTCATAAAGTCCAATTTATTTTGCATGTGAATCATTTATGATCCTTGGTATCATAAAAAACATAACAAATAATAAAATCCATTATAAAACAGATGAAATCTTCCTAAATACTTAACAAGAAAAACACAATTGCCATTTTAAGAGAAAATTTTGACTTCAAACAATATAAATCAGACTCATTACGATAATAATAAAATGAAATAATAATAATCTGCATGTAATCAATGGCTTTTAACACAAGATTATGTAATGACTGAGTGAAAAAAAGTGAAAGTAAGAAAATTTAAATCAATAATTACACAAAGAAAATGTGTGTTGAACATTAGTTATTATTCAAAGTTTATATGAATATAAACCCACTTAGCGATAAAACATTTTATATAAATGCAATAATGTTGAATTCTAATGAAATTAAAATCTAAATAAGATTTGACACCAACTGGGCAGTAACTGAAAGGAGAGTGAGATGTGCAATATAATATTATTGAAGTTATCCTTGATATGTGGTAACAAGCAAAATACATCAAAGAAACAAGCTTATTGTGCAAGAAAATAAGTATTTCAAATACTACCTAAATCAAAACCAAAAGAGGGTTTTAAATAATAGGTTAAAGTGTTGGAAAATAGGTAAAATCAACCACTCTGTTTAAGCAATCAATTACATAGAGTCCTATTTATTTTGCATATGAATCCTTTATGATCCATGGTATCATAAAAAACATAACAAATAATAAAATCCATTATAAAATAGATGAAATCTTCCTAAATACTTAAGAAGAAAAACACAATTGCCATTTTAAGAGAAAGTTTTGACTCCAAACAATATAAATCAGACTCATTACGATAATAATAAAATGAAATAATAATAATCTGCATGTAATCAATGGCTTTTAACACAAGATTATGTAATAAAAGAGTGAAAAAAAGTGAAAGTAAGAAAATTTAAATCAATAATTACACAAAGAAAATGTGTGTTGAACATTAGTTATTATTCAATGTTCATATGAATATAAACCCACTTAGCAATAAAACATTATATATAAATGGAATAATGTTGAATTTTAATGAAATTAAAATATAAATAAGATTTGACACCAACTGGGCAGTAACTGAAAGGAGAGTGAGATGTGCAATATAATATTATTTAAATTATCCTTGATACGTGGTACCTAGCAAAATGTAACAAAGAAACAAGCTTATGGTGCAAGAAAATAAGTATTTCAAATACTACCTAAATCAAAACCAAAAAAGGGTTTTAAATAATAGGTTAAAGTGTTGGAAAATAGGTTAAATCAATCATTCTTTTTAAGCAATCAATTACATAAAGTCCTATTTATTTTGCATGTGAATCATTTATGATCCTTGGTATCATAAAAAACATAACAAATAATAAAATCCATTATAAAACAGATGAAATCTTTCTAAATACTTAACAAGAAAAACACAATTGCCATTATAAGAGAAAATTTTGACTCCAAACAATATAAATCAGACTCATTACGATAATAATAAAATGAAATAATAATAATCTGCATGTAATCAATGGCTTTTAACACAAGATTATGTAATAATTGAGTGAAAAAAAGTGAAAGTAAGAAAATTCAAATCAATAATTACACAAAGAAAATGTGTGTTGAACATTAGTTATTATTCAAAGTTCATATGAATATAAACCCACTTAGCGATAAAACATTATATATAAATGGAATAATGTTGAATTCTCATGAAATTAAAATCTAAATAAGATTTGACACCAACTGGGCAGTAACTGAAAGGAGAGTGAGATGTGCAATATAATATTATTTAAATTATCCTTGATACGTGGTACCTAGCAAAATGTAACAAAGAAACAAGCTTATGGTGCAATAAATTAAATATTCCAAATATTGAGTAAATCAAACAAATATAATAAAATGGTAGATGAATGTACTGACCAAAGAGCAAAATCAATCAGATTGTTGAAGTTACCAATAACAAAAAGTTCAATATTAACTTGAAACTTAAATGTGATGTATGGTACAGTATTAAAAGTTAATACAAAAAACTAGTATACAATTCAAGAATAAATTTAGAAGAAAAAAATATACAAACCTTAAATTTCTATGAAAAACTATTTCCTCAGAGAAAATGGCTCCAACATTTCATGCTCTAAACAAAAAAATAATAATAATACTTTGCAATTAAATTATTAAAAATTCATACAACTATTAAGCAATTGTGTCAAAATAATGTCATAACATAAATTAAAGTCAATAAATAAAAAATGAAAATATATGTTCAATATCAGTTATTGGTACAATATTATAAAATAGAGGAAAAAAAACTTCATATTACAATGGAATAAAGCAGAGTTTTAGTGAAATTAAAACTTCAACATGATATGGCATTAAATGGACAATACATCAAATGTTGAATGAGGATGTACGACAAAATAACTACTTGAGTTTTTTGTAATGTCTGCTACCAAGCAAAATTTATCCAAGAAACAAGCTTAACGTGCAAGAAAATAAGTATAAGAAATACAAACAAACTCAAAACTAAAAAGACGTTTTAAATAATGGATTAAACTTTTGGATAATGGGCAAAATGAATCATTATATTTAAGCTATCAATTACATAAAGTCCAATTTATTTTGCATGTGAATCATTTATGATCCTTGGTATCATAAAAAACATAACAAATAATAAAATCCATTATAAAACAGATGAAATCTTCCTAAATACTTAACAAGAAAAACACAATTGCCATTTTAAGAGAAAATGTTGACTCCAAACAATATAAATCAGACTCCTTACGATAATAATAAAATGAAATAATAATAATCTGCATGTAATCAATGGCTTTTAACACAAGATTATGTAATGACTGAGTGAAAAAAAGTGAAAGTAAGAAAATTTAAATCAATAATTACACAAAGAAAATGTGTGTTGAACATTAGTTATTATTCAAAGTTCATATGAATATAATCCCACTTAGCGATAAAACATTATATATAAATGCAATAATGTTGAATTCTAATGAAATTAAAATCTAAATAAGATTTGACACCAACTGGGCAGTAACTGAAAGGAGAGTGAGATGTGCAATATAATATTATTGAAGTTATTCTTGATATGTGGTAACAAGAAAAATATATCAAAGAAACAAGCTTATTGTGCAAGAAAATAAGTATTTCAAATACTACCTAAATCAAAACCAAAAGAGGGTTTTAAATAATAGGTTAAAGTGTTGGAAAATAGGTAAAATCAATCATTCTGTTTAAGCAATCAATTACATAGAGTCCTATTTATTTTGCATGTGAATCCTTTATCATCCTTGGTATCATAAAAAACATAACAAATAATAAAATCCATTATAAAATAGATGAAATCTTCCTAAATAAGAAGAAAAACACAATTGCCATTTTAAGAGAAAATTTTGACTCCAAACAATATAAATCAGACTCATTACGATAATAATAAAATGAAATAATAATAATCTGCATGTAATCAATGGCTATAACACAAGATTATGTAATAATTGAGTGAAAAAAAGTGAAAGTAAGAAAATTCAAATCAATAATTACACAAAGAAAATGTGTGTTGAACATTAGTTATTATTCAAAGTTCATATGAATATAAACACACTTAGCGATAAAACATTATATATAAATGGAATAATGTTGAATTCTAATGAAATTAAAATCTAAATAAGATTTGACACCAACTGGGCAGTAACTGAAAGGAGAGTGAGATGTGCAATATAAAATTATGTAAGTTATCCTTGATATGTGGTACCAAGCAAAATATATCAAAGAAACAAACTTATTGTGCAAGAAAATAAGTATTTCAAATACTACCTAAATCAAAACCAAAAAAGGGTTTTAAATAATAGGTTAAAGTGTTGGAAAATAGGTAAAATCAATCATTCTTTTTAAGCAATCAATTAAATAAAGTCCTATTTATTTTGCATGTGAATCATTTATGATCCTTGGTATCATAAAAAACATAACAAATAATAAAATCCATTATAAAACAGATGAAATCTTTCTAAATACTTAACAAGAAAAACACAATTGCCATTATAAGAGAAAATTTTGACTCCAAACAATATAAATCAGACTCATTACAATAATAATAAAATGAAATAATAATAATCTGCATGTAATCAATGGCTTTTAACACAAGATTATGTAATGACTGAGTGAAAAAAAGTGAAAGTAAGAAAATTCAAATCAATAATTACACAAAGAAAATGTGTGTTGAACATTAGTTATTATTCAAAGTTCACATGAATATAAACCCACTAAAAGATAAAACATTATATATAAATGGAATAATATTGAATTCTCATGAAATTAAAATCTAAATAAGATTTGACACCAACTGGGCAGTAACTGAAAGGAGAGTGAGATGTGCAATATAATATTATTTAAATTATCCTTGATACGTGGTACCTAGCAAAATGTAACAAAGAAACAAGCTTATTGTGCAATAAATTAAATATTCCAAATATTGAGTAAATCAAAACTTAACAAATATAATAAAATGGTAGATGAATGTACTGACCAAAGAGCAAAATCAATCAGATTGTTGAAGTTACCAATAACAAAAAGTTCAATATTCACTTGAAACTTAAATGTGATGTATGGTACAGTATTAAAAGTTAATACAAAAAACTAGTATACAATTCAAGAATAAATTTAGAAGAAAAAAATATACAAACCTTAAATTTCTATGAAAAACTATTTCCTCAGATAAAATGGCTCCAACATTTCATGCTCTAAACAAAAAAAAAAAAAAAAATAAAAAAAAAATAATACTTTGCAATTAAATTATTAAAAATTCATACAACTATTAAGCAATTGTGTCAAAATAATGTCATAACATAAATTAAAGTCAATAAATAAAAAATGAAAATATATGTTCAATATCAGTTATTGGTACAATATCATAAAATAGAGGAAAAAAAACTTCATAATACAATGGAATAAAGCAGAGTTTTAGTGAAATTAAAACTTAAACATGATATGGCATTAAATGGACAATACATAAATGTTGAATGAGGATGTACGATAAAATATCTACTTGAGTTTTTTGTAATGTCTGCTACCAAGCAAAATTTATCCAAGAAACAAGCTTAACGTGCAAGAAAATAAGTATACGAAATACAAACAAACTCAAAACTAAAAAGACGTTTTAAATAATGGATTAAACTTTTGGATAATGGGCAAAATCAATCATTATGTTTAAGCTATCAATTATATAAAGTCCAATTTATTTTGCATGTGAATCATTTATGATCCTTGGTATCATAAAAAACATAACAAATAATAAAATCCATCATAAAACAGATGAAATCTTCCTAAATACTTAACAAGAAAAACACAATTGCCATTTTAAGAGAAAATGTTGACTCCAAACAATATAAATCAGACTCCTTACGATAATAATAAAATGAAATAATAATTATCTGCATGTAATCAATGGCTTTTAACACAAGATTATGTAATGACTGAGTGAAAAAAAGTGAAAGTAAGAAAATTTAAATCAATAATTACACAAAGAAAATGTGTGTTGAACATTAGTTATTATTCAAAGTTCATATGAATATAATCCCACTTAGCGATAAAACATTATATATAAATGCAATAATGTTGAATTCTAATGAAATTAAAATCTAAATAAGATTTGACACCAACTGGGCAGTAACTGAAAGGAGAGTGAGATGTGCAATATAATATTATTGAAGTTATCCTTGATATGTGGTAACAAGCAAAATATATCAAAGAAACAAGCTTATTGTGCAAGAAAATAAGTATTTCAAATAGTACCTAAATCAAAACCAAAAGAGGGTTTTAAATAATAGGTTAAAGTGTTGGAAAATAGGTAAAATCAACCACTCTGTTTAAGCAATCAATTACATAGAGTCCTATTTATTTTGCATATGAATCCTTTATGATCCTTGGTATCATAAAAAACATAACAAATAATAAAATCCATTATAAAATAGATGAAATCTTCCTAAATACTTAAGAAGAAAAACACAATTGCCATTTTAAGAGAACGTTTTGACTCCAAACAATATAAATCAGACTCATTACGATAATAATAAAATGAAATAATAATAATCTGCATGTAATCAATGGCTATTAACACAAGATTATGTAATAATTGAGTGAAAAAAAGTGAAAGTAAGAAAATTCAAATCAATAATTACACAAAGAAAATGTGTGTTGAACATTAGTTATTATTCAAAGTTCACATGAATATAAACCCACTTAGAGATAAAACATTATATATAAATGGAATAATGTTGAAGTCTCATGAAATTAAAATCTAAATAAGATTTGACACCAACTGGGCAGTAACTGAAAGGAGAGTGAGATGTGCAATATAATATTATTTAAATTATCCTTGATACGTGGTACCTAGCAAAATGTAACAAAGAAACAAGCTTATTGTGCAATAAATTAAATATTCCAAATATTGAGTAAATCAAAACTTAACAAATATAATAAAATGGTAGATGAATGTACTGACCAAAGAGCAAAATCAATCAGATTGTTAAAGTTACCAATAACAAAAAGTTCAATATTAACTTGAAATTTAAATGTGATGTATAGTACAGTATTAAAAGTTAATACAAAAAACTAGTATACAATTCAAGAATAAATTTAGAAGAAAAAAATATACAAACCTTAAATTTCTATGAAAAACTATTTCCTCAGATAAAATGGCTCCAACATTTCATGCTCTAAACAAAAAAAAAAAAAATAATAATACTTTGCAATTAAATTATTAAAAATTCATACAACTATTAAGCAATTATGTCAAAATAATGTCATAACATAAATTAAAGTCAATAAATAAAAAATGAAAATATATGTTCAATATCAGTTATTGGTACAATATCATAAAATAGAGGAAAAAAAACTTCATAATACAATGGAATAAAGCAGAGTTTTAGTGAAATTAAAACTTAAACATGATATGGCATTAAATGGACAATACATAAATGTTGAATGAGGATGTACGATAAAATATCTACTTGAGTTTTTTGTAATGTCTGCTACCAAGCAAAATTTATCCAAGAAACAAGCTTAACGTGCAAGAAAATAAGTATACGAAATACAAACAAACTCAAAACTAAAAAGACGTTTTAAATAATGGATTAAACTTTTGGATAATGGGCAAAATCAATCATTATGTTTAAGCTATCAATTATATAAAGTCCAATTTATTTTGCATGTGAATCATTTATGATCCTTGGTATCATAAAAAACATAACAAATAATAAAATCCATCATAAAACAGATGAAATCTTCCTAAATACTTAACAAGAAAAACACAATTGCCATTTTAAGAGAAAATGTTGACTCCAAACAATATAAATCAGACTCCTTACGATAATAATAAAATGAAATAATAATTATCTGCATGTAATCAATGGCTTTTAACACAAGATTATGTAATGACTGAGTGAAAAAAAGTGAAAGTAAGAAAATTTAAATCAATAATTACACAAAGAAAATGTGTGTTGAACATTAGTTATTATTCAAAGTTCATATGAATATAATCCCACTTAGCGATAAAACATTATATATAAATGCAATAATGTTGAATTCTAATGAAATTAAAATCTAAATAAGATTTGACACCAACTGGGCAGTAACTGAAAGGAGAGTGAGATGTGCAATATAATATTATTGAAGTTATCCTTGATATGTGGTAACAAGCAAAATATATCAAAGAAACAAGCTTATTGTGCAAGAAAATAAGTATTTTAAATAGTACCTAAATCAAAACCAAAAGAGGGTTTTAAATAATAGGTTAAAGTGTTGGAAAATAGGTAAAATCAACCACTCTGTTTAAGCAATCAATTACATAGAGTCCTATTTATTTTGCATATGAATCCTTTATGATCCTTGGTATCATAAAAAACATAACAAATAATAAAATCCATTATAAAATAGATGAAATCTTCCTAAATACTTAAGAAGAAAAACACAATTGCCATTTTAAGAGAACGTTTTGACTCCAAACAATATAAATCAGACTCATTACGATAATAATAAAATGAAATAATAATAATCTGCATGTAATCAATGGCTATTAACACAAGATTATGTAATAATTGAGTGAAAAAAAGTGAAAGTAAGAAAATTCAAATCAATAATTACACAAAGAAAATGTGTGTTGAACATTAGTTATTATTCAAAGTTCACATGAATATAAACCCACTTAGAGATAAAACATTATATATAAATGGAATAATGTTGAAGTCTCATGAAATTAAAATCTAAATAAGATTTGACACCAACTGGGCAGTAACTGAAAGGAGAGTGAGATGTGCAATATAATATTATTTAAATTATCCTTGATACGTGGTACCTAGCAAAATGTAACAAAGAAACAAGCTTATTGTGCAATAAATTAAATATTCCAAATATTGAGTAAATCAAAACTTAACAAATATAATAAAATGGTAGATGAATGTACTGACCAAAGAGCAAAATCAATCAGATTGTTAAAGTTACCAATAACAAAAAGTTCAATATTAACTTGAAATTTAAATGTGATGTATAGTACAGTATTAAAAGTTAATACAAAAAACTAGTATACAATTCAAGAATAAATTTAGAAGAAAAAAATATACAAACCTTAAATTTCTATGAAAAACTATTTCCTCAGATAAAATGGCTCCAAAATTTAATGCTCTAAACAAAAAAAAATAATAATACTTTGCAATTAAATTATTAAAAATTCATACAACTATTAAGCAATTGTGTCAAAATAATGTCATAACATAAATTAAAGTCAATAAATAAAAAATGAAAATATATGTTCAATATCAGTTATTGGTACAATATCATAAAATAGAGGGAAAAAAACTTTATATTACAATGGAATAAAGCAGAGTTTTAGTGAAATTAAAACTTAAACATGATATGGCATTAAATGGACAATACATAAATGTTGAATGAGGATGTACGATAAAATAACTACTTGAGTTTTTTGTAATGTCTGCTACCAAGCAAAATTTATCCAAGAAACAAGCTTAACGTGCAAGAAAATAAGTATACGAAATACAAACAAACTCAAAACTAAAAAGACGTTTTAAATAATGGATTAAACTTTTGGATAATGGGCAAAATCAATCATTATGTTTAAGCTATCAATTACATTAAGTCCAATTTATTTTGCATGTGAATCATTTATGATCCTTGGTATCATAAAAAACATAACAAATAATAAAATCCATTATAAAACAGAAGAAATCTTCCTAAATACTTAACAAGAAAAACACAATTGCCATTTTAAGAGAAAATGTTGACTCCAAACAATATAAATCAGACTCCTTACGATAATAATAAAATGAAATAATAATTATCTGCATGTAATCAATGGCTTTTAACACAAGATTATGTAATGACTGAGTGAAAAAAAGTGAAAGTAAGAAAATTTAAATCAATAATTACACAAAGAAAATGTGTGTTGAACATTAGTTATTATTCAAAGTTCATATGAATATAATCCCACTTAGCGATAAAACATTATATATAAATGCAATAATGTTGAATTCTAATGAAATTAAAATCTAAATAAGATTTGACACCAACTGGGCAGTAACTGAAAGGAGAGTGAGATGTGCAATATAATATTATTGAAGTTATTCTTGATATGTGGTAACAAGAAAAATATATCAAAGAAACAAGCTTATTGTGCAAGAAAATAAGTATTTCAAATACTACCTAAATCAAAACCAAAAGAGGGTTTTAAATAATAGGTTAAAGTGTTGGAAAATAGGTAAAATCAATCATTCTGTTTAAGCAATCAATTACATAGAGTCCTATTTATTTTGCATGTGAATCCTTTATCATCCTTGGTATCATAAAAAACATAACAAATAATAAAATCCATTATAAAATAGATGAAATCTTCCTAAATAAGAAGAAAAACACAATTGCCATTTTAAGAGAAAATTTTGACTCCAAACAATATAAATCAGACTCATTACAATAATAATAAAATGAAATAATAATAATCTGCATGTAATCAATGGCTTTTAACACAAGATTATGTAATGACTGAGTGAAAAAAAGTGAAAGTAAGAAAATTCAAATCAATAATTACACAAAGAAAATGTGTGTTGAATATTAGTTATTATTCAAAGTTCACATGAATATAAACCCACTAAAAGATAAAACATTATATATAAATGGAATAATATTGAATTCTCATGAAATTAATATCTAAATAAGATTTGACACCAACTGGGCAGTAACTGAAAGGAGAGTGAGATGTGCAATATAATATTATTTAAATTATCCTTGATACGTGGTACCTAGCAAAATGTAACAAAGAAACAAGCTTATTGTGCAATAAATTAAATATTCCAAATATTGAGTAAATCAAAACTTAACAAATATAATAAAATGGTAGATGAATGTACTGACCAAAGAGCAAAATCAATCAGATTGTTGAAGTTACCAATAACAAAAAGTTCAATATTCACTTGAAACTTAAATGTGATGTATGGTACAGTATTAAAAGTTAATACAAAAAACTAGTATACAATTCAAGAATAAATTTAGAAGAAAAAAATATACAAACCTTAAATTTCTATGAAAAACTATTTCCTCAGATAAAATGGCTCCAACATTTCATGCTCTAAACAAAAAAAAAAAAAAAATAATAATACTTTGCAATTAAATTATTAAAAATTCATACAACTATTAAGCAATTGTGTCAAAATAATGTCATAACATAAATTAAAGTCAATAAATAAAAAATGAAAATATATGTTCAATATCAGTTATTGGTACAATATCATAAAATAGAGGAAAAAAAACTTCATAATACAATGGAATAAAGCAGAGTTTTAGTGAAATTAAAACTCAAACATGATATGGCATTAAATGGACAATACATAAATGTTGAATGAGGATGTACGATAAAATATCTACTTGAGTTTTTTGTAATGTCTGCTACCAAGCAAAATTTATCCAAGAAACAAGCTTAACGTGCAAGAAAATAAGTATACGAAATACAAACAAACTCAAAACTAAAAAGACGTTTTAAATAATGGATTAAACTTTTGGATAATGGGCAAAATCAATCATTATGTTTAAGCTATCAATTATATAAAGTCCAATTTATTTTGCATGTGAATCATTTATGATCCTTGGTATCATAAAAAACATAACAAATAATAAAATCCATCATAAAACAGATGAAATCTTCCTAAATACTTAACAAGAAAAACACAATTGCCATTTTAAGAGAAAATGTTGACTCCAAACAATATAAATCAGACTCCTTACGATAATAATAAAATGAAATAATAATAATCTGCATGTAATCAATGGCTTTTAACACAAGATTATGTAATAAAAGAGTGAAAAAAAGTGAAAGTAAGAAAATTTAAATCAATAATTACACAAAGAAAATGTGTGTTGAACATTAGTTATTATTCATTGTTCATATGAATATAAACCCACTTAGCAATAAAACATTATATATAAATGGAATAATGTTGAATTTTAATGAAATTAAAATATAAATAAGATTTGACACCAACTGGGCAGTAACTGAAAGGAGAGTGAGATGTGCAATCTAATATTATGTAAGTTATCCTTGATATGTGGTACCAAGCAAAATATATCAAAGAAACAAGCTTATTGTGCAAGAAAATAAGTATTTCAAATAGTACCTAAATCAAAACCAAAAGAGGGTTTTAAATAATAGGTTAAAGTGTTGGAAAATAGGTAAAATCAACCATTCTGTTTAAGCAATCAATTACATAGAGTCCTATTTATTTTGCATGTGAATTCTTTATGATCCTTGGTATCATAAAAAACATAACAAATAATAAAATCCATTATAAAATAGATGAAATCTTCCTAAATACTTAAGAAGAAAAACACAATTGCCATTTTAAGAGAAAATTTTGACTCCAAACAATATAAATCAGACTCATTACGATAATAATAAAATGAAATAATAATAATCTGCATGTAATCAATGGCTATTAACACAAGATTATGTAATAATTGAGTGAAAAAAAGTGAAAGTAACAAAATTCAAATCAATAATTACACAAAGAAAATGTGTGTTGAACATTAGTTATTATTCAAAGTTCATATGAATATAATCCCACTTAGCGATAAAACATTATATATAAATGCAATAATGTTGAATTCTAATGAAATTAAAATCTAAATAAGATTTGACACCAACTGGGCAGTAACTGAAAGGAGAGTGAGATGTGCAATATAATATTATTGAAGTTATTCTTGATATGTGGTAACAAGAAAAATATATCAAAGAAACAAGCTTATTGTGCAAGAAAATAAGTATTTCAAATACTACCTAAATCAAAACCAAAAGAGGGTTTTAAATAATAGGTTAAAGTGTTGGAAAATAGGTAAAATCAATCATTCTGTTTAAGCAATCAATTACATAGAGTCCTATTTATTTTGCATGTGAATCCTTTATCATCCTTGGTATCATAAAAAACATAACAAATAATAAAATCCATTATAAAATAGATGAAATCTTCCTAAATAAGAAGAAAAACACAATTGCCATTTTAAGAGAAAATTTTGACTCCAAACAATATAAATCAGACTCATTACAATAATAATAAAATGAAATAATAATAATCTGCATGTAATCAATGGCTTTTAACACAAGATTATGTAATGACTGAGTGAAAAAAAGTGAAAGTAAGAAAATTTAAAACAATAATTACACAAAGAAAATGTGTGTTGAACATTAGTTATTATTCAAAGTTCATATGAATATAAACCCACTTAGCGATAAAACATTATATATAAATGGAATAATGTTGAATTCTAATGAAATTAAAATCTAAATAAGATTTGACACCAACTGGGCAGTAACTGAAAGGAGAGTGAGATGTGCAATATAATATTATTTAAATTATCCTTGATACGTGGTACCTAGCAAAATGTAACAAAGAAACAAGCTTATTGTGCAATAAATTAAATATTCCAAATATTGAGTAAATCAAAACTTAACAAATATAATAAAATGGTAGATGAATGTACTGACCAAAGAGCAAAATCAATCAGATTGTTGAAGTTACCAATAACAAAATGTTCAATATTAACTTGAAATTTAAATGTGATGTATAGTACAGTATTAAAAGTTAATACAAAAAACTAGTATACAATTCAAGAATAAATTTAGAAGAAAAAAATATACAAACCTTAAATTTCTATGAAAAACTATTTCCTCAGATAAAATGGCTCCAAAATTTCATGCTCTAAACAAAAAAAAATAAAAATACTTTGCAATTAAATTATTAAAAATTCATACAACTATTAAGCAATTGTGTCAAAATAATTTTCTAACATAAATTAAAGTCAATAAATAAAAAATGAAAATATATGTTCAATATCAGTTATTGGTACAATATCATAAAATAGAGGAAAAAAAAATTTTATATTACAATGGAATAAAGCAGAGTTTTAGTGAAATTAAAACTTAAACATGATATGGCATTAAATGGACAATATATAAATGTTGAATGAGGATGTGTGATAAAATAACTACTTGAGTTTTTTGTAATGTCTGCTACCAAGCAAAATTTATCCAAGAAACAAGCTTAACTTGCAAGAAAATAAGTATACGAAATACAAACAAACTCAAAACTAAAAAGACGTTTTAAATAATGGATTAAACTTTTGGATAATGGGCAAAATCAATCATTATGTTTAAGCTATCAATTACATAAAGTCCAATTTATTTTGCATGTGAATCATTTATGATCCTTGGTATCATAAAAAACATAACAAATAATAAAATCTATTATAAAACAGAAGAAATCTTCCTAAATACTTAACAAGAAAAACACAATTGCCATTTTAAGAGAAAATGTTGACTCCAAACAATATAAATCAGACTCCTTACGATAATAATAAAATGAAATAATAATAATCTGCATGTAATCAATGGCTTTTAACACAAGATTATGTAATGACTGAGTGAAAAAAAGTGAAAGTAAGAAAATTCAAATCAATAATTACACAAAGAAAATGTGTGTTGAACATTACTTATTATTCAAAGTTCATATGAATATAAACCCACTTAGCGATAAAACATTATATATAAATGGAATAATGTTGAATTCTCATGAAATTAAAATCTAAATAAGATTTGACACCAACTGGGCAGTAACTGAAAGGAGAGTGAGATGTGCAATATAATATTATTTAAATTATCCTTGATACGTGGTACCTAGCAAAATGTAACAAAGAAACAAGCTTATTGTGCAATAAATTAAATAATCCAAATATTGAGTAAATCAAACAAATATAATAAAATGGTAGATGAATGTACTGACCAAAGAGCAAAATCAATCAGATTGTTGAAGTTACCAATAATAAAAAGTTCAATATTAACTTGAAACTTAAATGTGATGTATGGTACAGTATTAAAAGTTAATACAAAAAACTAGTATACAATTCAAGAATAAATTTAGAAGAAAAAAATATACAAACCTTAAATTTCTATGAAAAACTATTTCCTCAGAGAAAATGGCTCCAACATTTCATGCTCTAAACAAAAAAAAAAAAAAAAAAAATACTTTGCAATTAAATTATTAAAAATTCATACAACTATTAAGCAATTGTGTCAAAATAATGTCATAACATAAATTAAAGTCAATAAATAAAAAATGAAAATATATGTTCAATATCAGTTATTGGTACAATATCATAAAATAGAGGGAAAAAAAACTTCATATTACAATGGAATAAAGCAGAGTTTTAGTGAAATTAAAACTTCAACATGATATGGCATTAAATAGACAATACATCAAATGTTGAATGAGGATGTACGACAAAATAACTACTTGAGTTTTTTGTAATGTCTGCTACCAAGCAAAATTTATCCAAGAAACAAGCTTAACGTGCAAGAAAATAAGTATACGAAATACAAACAAACTCAAAACTAAAAAGACGTTTTAAATAATGGATTAAACTTTTGGATAATGGGCAAAATCAATCATTATGTTTAAGCTATCAATTTCATAAAGTCCAATTTATTTTGCATGTGAATCATTTATGATCCTTGGTATCATAAAAAACATAACAAATAATAAAATCCATTATAAAACAGATGAAATCTTCCTAAATACTTAACAAGAAAAACACAATTGCCATTTTAAGAGAAAATTTTGACTTCAAACAATATAAATCAGACTCATTACGATAATAATAAAATGAAATAATAATAATCTGCATGTAATCAATGGCTTTTAACACAAGATTATGTAATGACTGAGTGAAAAAAAGTGAAAGTAAGAAAATTTAAATCAATAATTACACAAAGAAAATGTGTGTTGAACATTAGTTATTATTCAAAGTTTATATGAATATAAACCCACTTAGCGATAAAACATTATATATAAATGGAATAATAATGAATTCTAATGAAATTAAAATCTAAATAAGATTTGACACCAACTGGGCAGTAACTGAAAGGAGAGTGAGATGTGCAATATAATATTATTGAAGTTATTCTTGATATGTGGTAACAAGCAAAATATATCAAAGAAACAAGCTTATTGTGCAAGAAAATAAGTATTTCAAATACTACCTAAATCAAAACCAAAAGAGGGTTTTAAATAATAGGATAAAGTGTTGGAAAATAGGTAAAATCAACCACTCTGTTTAAGCAATCAATTACATAGAGTCCTATTTATTTTGCATATGAATCCTTTATAATCCTTGGTATCATAAAAAACATAACAAATAATAAAATCCATTATAAAATAGATGAAATCTTCCTAAATACTTAAGAAGAAAAACACAATTGCCATTTTAAGAGAAAGTTTTGACTCCAAACAATATAAATCAGACTCATTACTATAATAATAAAATGAAATAATAATAATCTGCATGTAATCAATGGCTTTTAACACAAGATTATGTAATAAAAGAGTGAAAAAAAGTGAAAGTAAGAAAATTTAAATCAATAATTACACAAAGAAAATGTGTGTTGAACATTAGTTATTATTCAATGTTCATATGAATATAAACCCACTTAGCAATAAAACATTATATATAAATGGAATAATGTTGAATTCTAATGAAATTAAAATATAAATAAGATTTGACACCAACTGGGCAGTAACTGAAAGGAGAGTGAGATGTGCAATATAATATTATGTAAGTTATCCTTGATATGTGGTACCAAGCAAAATATATCAAAGAAACAAGCTTATTGTGCAAGAAAATAAGTATTTCAAATACTACCTAAATCAAAACCAAAAAAGAGTTTTAAATAATAGTTTAAAGTGTTGGAAAATAGGTAAAATCAATCATTCTGTTTAAGCAATCAATTACATAAAGTCCTATTTATTTTGCATGTCAATCATTTATGATCCTTGGTATCATAAAAAACATAACAAATAATAAAATCCATTATAAAACAGATGAAATCTTCCTAAATACTTAACAAGAAAAACACAATTGCCATTTTAAAAGAAAATTTTGACTCCAAACAATATAAATCAGACTCATTACGATAATAATAAAATGAAATAATAATAATCTGCATGTAATCAATGGCTATTAACACAAGATTATGTAATAATTGAGTGAAAAAAAGTGAAAGTAAGAAAATTCAAATCAATAATTACACAAAGAAAATGTGTGTTGAACATTAGTTATTATTCAAAGTTCACATGAATATAAACCCACTTAGAGATAAAACATTATATATAAATGGAATAATGTTGAATTCTCATGAAATTAAAATCTAAATAAGATTTGACACCAACTGGGCAGTAACTGAAAGGAGAGTGAGATGTGCAATATAATATTATTTAAATTATCCTTGATACGTGGTACCTAGCAAAATGTAACAAAGAAACAAGCTTATTGTGCAATAAATTAAATATTCCAAATATTGAGTAAATCAAAACTTAACAAATATAATAAAATGGTAGATGAATGTACTGACCAAAGAGCAAAATCAATCAGATTGTTGAAGTTACCAATAACAAAAAGTTCAATATTAACTTGAAATTTAAATGTGATCTATAGTACAGTATTAAAAGTTAATACAAAAAACTAGTATACAATTCAAGAATAAATTTAGAAGAAAAAAATATACAAACCTTAAATTTCTATGAAAAACTATTTCCTCAGATAAAATGGCTCCAACATTTCATGCTCTAAACAAAAAAAAAAAATAATAATACTTTGCAATTAAATTATTAAAAATTCATACAACTATTAAGCAATTGTGTCAAAATAATGTTATAACATAAATTAAAGTCAATAAATAAAAAATGAAAATATATGTTCAATATCAGTTATTGGTACAATATCATAAAATAGAGGAAAAAAAACTTCATATTACAATGGAATAAAGCAGAGTTTTAGTGAAATTAAAACTTAAACATGATATGGCATTAAATGGACAATACATAAATGTTGAATGAGGATGTACGATAAAATAACTACTTGAGTTTTTTGTAATGTCTGCTACCAAGCAAAATTTATCCAAGAAACAAGCTTAACTTGCAAGAAAATAAGTATACGAAATACAAACAAACTCAAAACTAAAAAGACGTTTTAAATAATGGATTAAACTTTTGGATAATGGGCAAAATCAATCATTATGTTTAAGCTATCAATTACATAAAGTCCAATTTATTTTGCATGTGAATCATTTATGATCCTTGGTATCATAAAAAACATAACAAATAATAAAATCCATTATAAAACAGATGAAATCTTCCTAAATACTTAACAAGAAAAACACAATTGCCATTTTAAGAGAAAATGTTGACTCCAAACAATATAAATCAGACTCCTTACGATAATAATAAAATGAAATAATAATTATCTGCATGTAATCAATGGCTTTTAACAAAAGATTATGTAATGACTGAGTGAAAAAAAGTGAAAGTAAGAAAATTTAAATCAATAATTACACAAAGAAAATGTGTGTTGAACATTAGTTATTATTCAATGTTCATATGAATATAAACCCACTTAGCAATAAAACATTTTATATAAATGCAATAATGTTGAATTCTAATGAAATTAAAATCTAAATAAGATTTGACACCAACTGGGCAGTAACTGAAAGGAGAGTGAGATGTGCAATATAATATTATTGAAGTTATCCTTGATATGTGGTAACAAGCAAAATACATCAAAGAAACAAGCTTATTGTGCAAGAAAATAAGTATTTCAAATACTACCTAAATCAAAACCAAAAGAGGGTTTTAAATAATAGGTTAAAGTGTTGGAAAATAGGTAAAATCAACCACTCTGTTTAAGCAATCAATTACATAGAGTCCTATTTATTTTGCATATGAATCCTTTATGATCCATGGTATCATAAAAAACATAACAAATAATAAAATCCATTATAAAATAGATGAAATCTTCCTAAATACTTAAGAAGAAAAACACAATTGCCATTTTAAGAGAAAGTTTTGACTCCAAACAATATAAATCAGACTCATTACGATAATAATAAAATGAAATAATAATAATCTGCATGTAATCAATGGCTTTTAACACAAGATTATGTAATAAAAGAGTGAAAAAAAGTGAAAGTAAGAAAATTTAAATCAATAATTACACAAAGAAAATGTGTGTTGAACATTAGTTATTATTCAATGTTCATATGAATATAAACCCACTTAGCAATAAAACATTATATATAAATGGAATAATGTTGAATTTTAATGAAATTAAAATATAAATAAGATTTGACACCAACTGGGCAGTAACTGAAAGGAGAGTGAGATGTGCAATATAATATTATTTAAATTATCCTTGATACGTGGTACCTAGCAAAATGTAACAAAGAAACAAGCTTATGGTGCAAGAAAATAAGTATTTCAAATACTACCTAAATCAAAACCAAAAAAGGGTTTTAAATAATAGGTTAAAGTGTTGGAAAATAGGTTAAATCAATCATTCTTTTTAAGCAATCAATTACATAAAGTCCTATTTATTTTGCATGTGAATCATTTATGATCCTTGGTATCATAAAAAACATAACAAATAATAAAATCCATTATAAAACAGATGAAATCTTTCTAAATACTTAACAAGAAAAACACAATTGCCATTATAAGAGAAAATTTTGACTCCAAACAATATAAATCAGACTCATTACGATAATAATAAAATGAAATAATAATAATCTGCATGTAATCAATGGCTTTTAACACAAGATTATGTAATAATTGAGTGAAAAAAAGTGAAAGTAAGAAAATTCAAATCAATAATTACACAAAGAAAATGTGTGTTGAACATTAGTTATTATTCAAAGTTCATATGAATATAAACCCACTTAGCGATAAAACATTATATATAAATGGAATAATGTTGAATTCTCATGAAATTAAAATCTAAATAAGATTTGACACCAACTGGGCAGTAACTGAAAGGAGAGTGAGATGTGCAATATAATATTATTTAAATTATCCTTGATACGTGGTACCTAGCAAAATGTAACAAAGAAACAAGCTTATGGTGCAATAAATTAAATATTCCAAATATTGAGTAAATCAAACAAATATAATAAAATGGTAGATGAATGTACTGACCAAAGAGCAAAATCAATCAGATTGTTGAAGTTACCAATAACAAAAAGTTCAATATTAACTTGAAACTTAAATGTGATGTATGGTACAGTATTAAAAGTTAATACAAAAAACTAGTATACAATTCAAGAATAAATTTAGAAGAAAAAAATATACAAACCTTAAATTTCTATGAAAAACTATTTCCTCAGAGAAAATGGCTCCAACATTTCATGCTCTAAACAAAAAAATAATAATAATACTTTGCAATTAAATTATTAAAAATTCATACAACTATTAAGCAATTGTGTCAAAATAATGTCATAACATAAATTAAAGTCAATAAATAAAAAATGAAAATATATGTTCAATATCAGTTATTGGTACAATATTATAAAATAGAGGGAAAAAAACTTCATATTACAATGGAATAAAGCAGAGTTTTAGTGAAATTAAAACTTCAACATGATATGGCATTAAATGGACAATACATCAAATGTTGAATGAGGATGTACGACAAAATAACTACTTGAGTTTTTTGTAATGTCTGCTACCAAGCAAAATTTATCCAAGAAACAAGCTTAACGTGCAAGAAAATAAGTATACGAAATACAAACAAACTCAAAACTAAAAAGACGTTTTAAATAATGGATTAAACTTTTGGATAATGGGCAAAATCAATCATTATATTTAAGCTATCAATTACATAAAGTCCAATTTATTTTGCATGTGAATCATTTATGATCCTTGGTATCATAAAAAACATAACAAATAATAAAATCCATTATAAAACAGATGAAATCTTCCTAAATACTTAACAAGAAAAACACAATTGCCATTTTAAGAGAAAATGTTGACTCCAAACAATATAAATCAGACTCCTTACGATAATAATAAAATGAAATAATAATAATCTGCATGTAATCAATGGCTTTTAACACAAGATTATGTAATGACTGAGTGAAAAAAAGTGAAAGTAAGAAAATTTAAATCAATAATTACACAAAGAAAATGTGTGTTGAACATTAGTTATTATTCAAAGTTCATATGAATATAATCCCACTTAGCGATAAAACATTATATATAAATGCAATAATGTTGAATTCTAATGAAATTAAAATCTAAATAAGATTTGACACCAACTGGGCAGTAACTGAAAGGAGAGTGAGATGTGCAATATAATATTATTGAAGTTATTCTTGATATGTGGTAACAAGAAAAATATATCAAAGAAACAAGCTTATTGTGCAAGAAAATAAGTATTTCAAATACTACCTAAATCAAAACCAAAAGAGGGTTTTAAATAATAGGTTAAAGTGTTGGAAAATAGGTAAAATCAATCATTCTGTTTAAGCAATCAATTACATAGAGTCCTATTTATTTTGCATGTGAATCCTTTATCATCCTTGGTATCATAAAAAACATAACAAATAATAAAATCCATTATAAAATAGATGAAATCTTCCTAAATAAGAAGAAAAACACAATTGCCATTTTAAGAGAAAATTTTGACTCCAAACAATATAAATCAGACTCATTACGATAATAATAAAATGAAATAATAATAATCTGCATGTAATCAATGGCTATAACACAAGATTATGTAATAATTGAGTGAAAAAAAGTGAAAGTAAGAAAATTCAAATCAATAATTACACAAAGAAAATGTGTGTTGAACATTAGTTATTATTCAAAGTTCATATGAATATAAACACACTTAGCGATAAAACATTATATATAAATGGAATAATGTTGAATTCTAATGAAATTAAAATCTAAATAAGATTTGACACCAACTGGGCAGTAACTGAAAGGAGAGTGAGATGTGCAATATAAAATTATGTAAGTTATCCTTGATATGTGGTACCAAGCAAAATATATCAAAGAAACAAACTTATTGTGCAAGAAAATAAGTATTTCAAATACTACCTAAATCAAAA
This sequence comes from Argiope bruennichi, assembly GCF_947563725.1. Taxonomy (NCBI): domain Eukaryota; kingdom Metazoa; phylum Arthropoda; class Arachnida; order Araneae; family Araneidae; genus Argiope; species Argiope bruennichi. The sequence goes on from NC_079162.1 coordinate 58,688,602, forward strand.
CCAAAAAAGGGTTTTAAATAATAGGTTAAAGTGTTGGAAAATAGGTAAAATCAATCATTCTTTTTAAGCAATCAATTAAATAAAGTCCTATTTATTTTGCATGTGAATCATTTATGATCCTTGGTATCATAAAAAACATAACAAATAATAAAATCCATTATAAAACAGATGAAATCTTTCTAAATACTTAACAAGAAAAACACAATTGCCATTATAAGAGAAAATTTTGACTCCAAACAATATAAATCAGACTCATTACAATAATAATAAAATGAAATAATAATAATCTGCATGTAATCAATGGCTTTTAACACAAGATTATGTAATGACTGAGTGAAAAAAAGTGAAAGTAAGAAAATTCAAATCAATAATTACACAAAGAAAATGTGTGTTGAACATTAGTTATTATTCAAAGTTCACATGAATATAAACCCACTAAAAGATAAAACATTATATATAAATGGAATAATATTGAATTCTCATGAAATTAAAATCTAAATAAGATTTGACACCAACTGGGCAGTAACTGAAAGGAGAGTGAGATGTGCAATATAATATTATTTAAATTATCCTTGATACGTGGTACCTAGCAAAATGTAACAAAGAAACAAGCTTATTGTGCAATAAATTAAATATTCCAAATATTGAGTAAATCAAAACTTAACAAATATAATAAAATGGTAGATGAATGTACTGACCAAAGAGCAAAATCAATCAGATTGTTGAAGTTACCAATAACAAAAAGTTCAATATTCACTTGAAACTTAAATGTGATGTATGGTACAGTATTAAAAGTTAATACAAAAAACTAGTATACAATTCAAGAATAAATTTAGAAGAAAAAAATATACAAACCTTAAATTTCTATGAAAAACTATTTCCTCAGATAAAATGGCTCCAACATTTCATGCTCTAAACAAAAAAAAAAAAAAAAAAATAAAAAAAAAATAATACTTTGCAATTAAATTATTAAAAATTCATACAACTATTAAGCAATTGTGTCAAAATAATGTCATAACATAAATTAAAGTCAATAAATAAAAAATGAAAATATATGTTCAATATCAGTTATTGGTACAATATCATAAAATAGAGGAAAAAAAACTTCATAATACAATGGAATAAAGCAGAGTTTTAGTGAAATTAAAACTTAAACATGATATGGCATTAAATGGACAATACATAAATGTTGAATGAGGATGTACGATAAAATATCTACTTGAGTTTTTTGTAATGTCTGCTACCAAGCAAAATTTATCCAAGAAACAAGCTTAACGTGCAAGAAAATAAGTATACGAAATACAAACAAACTCAAAACTAAAAAGACGTTTTAAATAATGGATTAAACTTTTGGATAATGGGCAAAATCAATCATTATGTTTAAGCTATCAATTATATAAAGTCCAATTTATTTTGCATGTGAATCATTTATGATCCTTGGTATCATAAAAAACATAACAAATAATAAAATCCATCATAAAACAGATGAAATCTTCCTAAATACTTAACAAGAAAAACACAATTGCCATTTTAAGAGAAAATGTTGACTCCAAACAATATAAATCAGACTCCTTACGATAATAATAAAATGAAATAATAATTATCTGCATGTAATCAATGGCTTTTAACACAAGATTATGTAATGACTGAGTGAAAAAAAGTGAAAGTAAGAAAATTTAAATCAATAATTACACAAAGAAAATGTGTGTTGAACATTAGTTATTATTCAAAGTTCATATGAATATAATCCCACTTAGCGATAAAACATTATATATAAATGCAATAATGTTGAATTCTAATGAAATTAAAATCTAAATAAGATTTGACACCAACTGGGCAGTAACTGAAAGGAGAGTGAGATGTGCAATATAATATTATTGAAGTTATCCTTGATATGTGGTAACAAGCAAAATATATCAAAGAAACAAGCTTATTGTGCAAGAAAATAAGTATTTCAAATAGTACCTAAATCAAAACCAAAAGAGGGTTTTAAATAATAGGTTAAAGTGTTGGAAAATAGGTAAAATCAACCACTCTGTTTAAGCAATCAATTACATAGAGTCCTATTTATTTTGCATATGAATCCTTTATGATCCTTGGTATCATAAAAAACATAACAAATAATAAAATCCATTATAAAATAGATGAAATCTTCCTAAATACTTAAGAAGAAAAACACAATTGCCATTTTAAGAGAACGTTTTGACTCCAAACAATATAAATCAGACTCATTACGATAATAATAAAATGAAATAATAATAATCTGCATGTAATCAATGGCTATTAACACAAGATTATGTAATAATTGAGTGAAAAAAAGTGAAAGTAAGAAAATTCAAATCAATAATTACACAAAGAAAATGTGTGTTGAACATTAGTTATTATTCAAAGTTCACATGAATATAAACCCACTTAGAGATAAAACATTATATATAAATGGAATAATGTTGAAGTCTCATGAAATTAAAATCTAAATAAGATTTGACACCAACTGGGCAGTAACTGAAAGGAGAGTGAGATGTGCAATATAATATTATTTAAATTATCCTTGATACGTGGTACCTAGCAAAATGTAACAAAGAAACAAGCTTATTGTGCAATAAATTAAATATTCCAAATATTGAGTAAATCAAAACTTAACAAATATAATAAAATGGTAGATGAATGTACTGACCAAAGAGCAAAATCAATCAGATTGTTAAAGTTACCAATAACAAAAAGTTCAATATTAACTTGAAATTTAAATGTGATGTATAGTACAGTATTAAAAGTTAATACAAAAAACTAGTATACAATTCAAGAATAAATTTAGAAGAAAAAAATATACAAACCTTAAATTTCTATGAAAAACTATTTCCTCAGATAAAATGGCTCCAAAATTTAATGCTCTAAACAAAAAAAAATAATAATACTTTGCAATTAAATTATTAAAAATTCATACAACTATTAAGCAATTGTGTCAAAATAATGTCATAACATAAATTAAAGTCAATAAATAAAAAATGAAAATATATGTTCAATATCAGTTATTGGTACAATATCATAAAATAGAGGAAAAAAAACTTCATAATACAATGGAATAAAGCAGAGTTTTAGTGAAATTAAAACTTAAACATGATATGGCATTAAATGGACAATACATAAATGTTGAATGAGGATGTACGATAAAATATCTACTTGAGTTTTTTGTAATGTCTGCTACCAAGCAAAATTTATCCAAGAAACAAGCTTAACGTGCAAGAAAATAAGTATACGAAATACAAACAAACTCAAAACTAAAAAGACGTTTTAAATAATGGATTAAACTTTTGGATAATGGGCAAAATCAATCATTATGTTTAAGCTATCAATTATATAAAGTCCAATTTATTTTGCATGTGAATCATTTATGATCCTTGGTATCATAAAAAACATAACAAATAATAAAATCCATCATAAAACAGATGAAATCTTCCTAAATACTTAACAAGAAAAACACAATTGCCATTTTAAGAGAAAATGTTGACTCCAAACAATATAAATCAGACTCCTTACGATAATAATAAAATGAAATAATAATTATCTGCATGTAATCAATGGCTTTTAACACAAGATTATGTAATGACTGAGTGAAAAAAAGTGAAAGTAAGAAAATTTAAATCAATAATTACACAAAGAAAATGTGTGTTGAACATTAGTTATTATTCAAAGTTCATATGAATATAATCCCACTTAGCGAAAAAACATTATATATAAATGCAATAATGTTGAATTCTAATGAAATTAAAATCTAAATAAGATTTGACACCAACTGGGCAGTAACTGAAAGGAGAGTGAGATGTGCAATATAATATTATTGAAGTTATCCTTGATATGTGGTAACAAGCAAAATATATCAAAGAAACAAGCTTATTGTGCAAGAAAATAAGTATTTCAAATAGTACCTAAATCAAAACCAAAAGAGGGTTTTAAATAATAGGTTAAAGTGTTGGAAAATAGGTAAAATCAACCACTCTGTTTAAGCAATCAATTACATAGAGTCCTATTTATTTTGCATATGAATCCTTTATGATCCTTGGTATCATAAAAAACATAACAAATAATAAAATCCATTATAAAATAGATGAAATCTTCCTAAATACTTAAGAAGAAAAACACAATTGCCATTTTAAGAGAACGTTTTGACTCCAAACAATATAAATCAGACTCATTACGATAATAATAAAATGAAATAATAATAATCTGCATGTAATCAATGGCTATTAACACAAGATTATGTAATAATTGAGTGAAAAAAAGTGAAAGTAAGAAAATTCAAATCAATAATTACACAAAGAAAATGTGTGTTGAACATTAGTTATTATTCAAAGTTCACATGAATATAAACCCACTTAGAGATAAAACATTATATATAAATGGAATAATGTTGAAGTCTCATGAAATTAAAATCTAAATAAGATTTGACACCAACTGGGCAGTAACTGAAAGGAGAGTGAGATGTGCAATATAATATTATTTAAATTATCCTTGATACGTGGTACCTAGCAAAATGTAACAAAGAAACAAGCTTATTGTGCAATAAATTAAATATTCCAAATATTGAGTAAATCAAAACTTAACAAATATAATAAAATGGTAGATGAATGTACTGACCAAAGAGCAAAATCAATCAGATTGTTAAAGTTACCAATAACAAAAAGTTCAATATTAACTTGAAATTTAAATGTGATGTATAGTACAGTATTAAAAGTTAATACAAAAAACTAGTATACAATTCAAGAATAAATTTAGAAGAAAAAAATATACAAACCTTAAATTTCTATGAAAAACTATTTCCTCAGATAAAATGGCTCCAAAATTTAATGCTCTAAACAAAAAAAAATAATAATACTTTGCAATTAAATTATTAAAAATTCATACAACTATTAAGCAATTGTGTCAAAATAATGTCATAACATAAATTAAAGTCAATAAATAAAAAATGAAAATATATGTTCAATATCAGTTATTGGTACAATATCATAAAATAGAGGGAAAAAAACTTTATATTACAATGGAATAAAGCAGAGTTTTAGTGAAATTAAAACTTAAACATGATATGGCATTAAATGGACAATACATAAATGTTGAATGAGGATGTACGATAAAATAACTACTTGAGTTTTTTGTAATGTCTGCTACCAAGCAAAATTTATCCAAGAAACAAGCTTAACTTGCAAGAAAATAAGTATACGAAATACAAACAAACTCAAAACTAAAAAGACGTTTTAAATAATGGATTAAACTTTTGGATAATGGGCAAAATCAATCATTATGTTTAAGCTATCAATTACATTAAGTCCAATTTATTTTGCATGTGAATCATTTATGATCCTTGGTATCATAAAAAACATAACAAATAATAAAATCCATTATAAAACAGAAGAAATCTTCCTAAATACTTAACAAGAAAAACACAATTGCCATTTTAAGAGAAAATGTTGACTCCAAACAATATAAATCAGACTCCTTACGATAATAATAAAATGAAATAATAATTATCTGCATGTAATCAATGGCTTTTAACACAAGATTATGTAATGACTGAGTGAAAAAAAGTGAAAGTAAGAAAATTTAAATCAATAATTACACAAAGAAAATGTGTGTTGAACATTAGTTATTATTCAAAGTTCATATGAATATAATCCCACTTAGCGATAAAACATTATATATAAATGCAATAATGTTGAATTCTAATGAAATTAAAATCTAAATAAGATTTGACACCAACTGGGCAGTAACTGAAAGGAGAGTGAGATGTGCAATATAATATTATTGAAGTTATTCTTGATATGTGGTAACAAGAAAAATATATCAAAGAAACAAGCTTATTGTGCAAGAAAATAAGTATTTCAAATACTACCTAAATCAAAACCAAAAGAGGGTTTTAAATAATAGGTTAAAGTGTTGGAAAATAGGTAAAATCAATCATTCTGTTTAAGCAATCAATTACATAGAGTCCTATTTATTTTGCATGTGAATCCTTTATCATCCTTGGTATCATAAAAAACATAACAAATAATAAAATCCATTATAAAATAGATGAAATCTTCCTAAATAAGAAGAAAAACACAATTGCCATTTTAAGAGAAAATTTTGACTCCAAACAATATAAATCAGACTCATTACAATAATAATAAAATGAAATAATAATAATCTGCATGTAATCAATGGCTTTTAACACAAGATTATGTAATGACTGAGTGAAAAAAAGTGAAAGTAAGAAAATTCAAATCAATAATTACACAAAGAAAATGTGTGTTGAATATTAGTTATTATTCAAAGTTCACATGAATATAAACCCACTAAAAGATAAAACATTATATATAAATGGAATAATATTGAATTCTCATGAAATTAATATCTAAATAAGATTTGACACCAACTGGGCAGTAACTGAAAGGAGAGTGAGATGTGCAATATAATATTATTTAAATTATCCTTGATACGTGGTACCTAACAAAATGTAACAAAGAAACAAGCTTATTGTGCAATAAATTAAATATTCCAAATATTGAGTAAATCAAAACTTAACAAATATAATAAAATGGTAGATGAATGTACTGACCAAAGAGCAAAATCAATCAGATTGTTGAAGTTACCAATAACAAAAAGTTCAATATTCACTTGAAACTTAAATGTGATGTATGGTACAGTATTAAAAGTTAATACAAAAAACTAGTATACAATTCAAGAATAAATTTAGAAGAAAAAAATATACAAACCTTAAATTTCTATGAAAAACTATTTCCTCAGATAAAATGGCACCAACATTTCATGCTCTAAACAAAAAAAAAAAAAAATAATAATACTTTGCAATTAAATTATTAAAAATTCATACAACTATTAAGCAATTGTGTCAAAATAATGTCATAACATAAATTAAAGTCAATAAATAAAAAATGAAAATATATGTTCAATATCAGTTATTGGTACAATATCATAAAATAGAGGAAAAAAAACTTCATAATACAATGGAATAAAGCAGAGTTTTAGTGAAATTAAAACTCAAACATGATATGGCATTAAATGGACAATACATAAATGTTGAATGAGGATGTACGATAAAATATCTACTTGAGTTTTTTGTAATGTCTGCTACCAAGCAAAATTTATCCAAGAAACAAGCTTAACGTGCAAGAAAATAAGTATACGAAATACAAACAAACTCAAAACTAAAAAGACGTTTTAAATAATGGATTAAACTTTTGGATAATGGGCAAAATCAATCATTATGTTTAAGCTATCAATTATATAAAGTCCAATTTATTTTGCATGTGAATCATTTATGATCCTTGGTATCATAAAAAACATAACAAATAATAAAATCCATCATAAAACAGATGAAATCTTCCTAAATACTTAACAAGAAAAACACAATTGCCATTTTAAGAGAAAATGTTGACTCCAAACAATATAAATCAGACTCCTTACGATAATAATAAAATGAAATAATAATAATCTGCATGTAATCAATGGCTTTTAACACAAGATTATGTAATAAAAGAGTGAAAAAAAGTGAAAGTAAGAAAATTTAAATCAATAATTACACAAAGAAAATGTGTGTTGAACATTAGTTATTATTCATTGTTCATATGAATATAAACCCACTTAGCAATAAAACATTATATATAAATGGAATAATGTTGAATTTTAATGAAATTAAAATATAAATAAGATTTGACACCAACTGGGCAGTAACTGAAAGGAGAGTGAGATGTGCAATCTAATATTATGTAAGTTATCCTTGATATGTGGTACCAAGCAAAATATATCAAAGAAACAAGCTTATTGTGCAAGAAAATAAGTATTTCAAATAGTACCTAAATCAAAACCAAAAGAGGGTTTTAAATAATAGGTTAAAGTGTTGGAAAATAGGTAAAATCAACCATTCTGTTTAAGCAATCAATTACATAGAGTCCTATTTATTTTGCATGTGAATTCTTTATGATCCTTGGTATCATAAAAAACATAACAAATAATAAAATCCATTATAAAATAGATGAAATCTTCCTAAATACTTAAGAAGAAAAACACAATTGCCATTTTAAGAGAAAATTTTGACTCCAAACAATATAAATCAGACTCATTACGATAATAATAAAATGAAATAATAATAATCTGCATGTAATCAATGGCTATTAACACAAGATTATGTAATAATTGAGTGAAAAAAAGTGAAAGTAACAAAATTCAAATCAATAATTACACAAAGAAAATGTGTGTTGAACATTAGTTATTATTCAAAGTTCATATGAATATAATCCCACTTAGCGATAAAACATTATATATAAATGCAATAATGTTGAATTCTAATGAAATTAAAATCTAAATAAGATTTGACACCAACTGGGCAGTAACTGAAAGGAGAGTGAGATGTGCAATATAATATTATTGAAGTTATTCTTGATATGTGGTAACAAGAAAAATATATCAAAGAAACAAGCTTATTGTGCAAGAAAATAAGTATTTCAAATACTACCTAAATCAAAACCAAAAGAGGGTTTTAAATAATAGGTTAAAGTGTTGGAAAATAGGTAAAATCAATCATTCTGTTTAAGCAATCAATTACATAGAGTCCTATTTATTTTGCATGTGAATCCTTTATCATCCTTGGTATCATAAAAAACATAACAAATAATAAAATCCATTATAAAATAGATGAAATCTTCCTAAATAAGAAGAAAAACACAATTGCCATTTTAAGAGAAAATTTTGACTCCAAACAATATAAATCAGACTCATTACAATAATAATAAAATGAAATAATAATAATCTGCATGTAATCAATGGCTTTTAACACAAGATTATGTAATGACTGAGTGAAAAAAAGTGAAAGTAAGAAAATTTAAAACAATAATTACACAAAGAAAATGTGTGTTGAACATTAGTTATTATTCAAAGTTCATATGAATATAAACCCACTTAGCGATAAAACATTATATATAAATGGAATAATGTTGAATTCTAATGAAATTAAAATCTAAATAAGATTTGACACCAACTGGGCAGTAACTGAAAGGAGAGTGAGATGTGCAATATAATATTATTTAAATTATCCTTGATACGTGGTACCTAGCAAAATGTAACAAAGAAACAAGCTTATTGTGCAATAAATTAAATATTCCAAATATTGAGTAAATCAAAACTTAACAAATATAATAAAATGGTAGATGAATGTACTGACCAAAGAGCAAAATCAATCAGATTGTTGAAGTTACCAATAACAAAATGTTCAATATTAACTTGAAATTTAAATGTGATGTATAGTACAGTATTAAAAGTTAATACAAAAAACTAGTATACAATTCAAGAATAAATTTAGAAGAAAAAAATATACAAACCTTAAATTTCTATGAAAAACTATTTCCTCAGATAAAATGGCTCCAAAATTTCATGCTCTAAACAAAAAAAAATAAAAATACTTTGCAATTAAATTATTAAAAATTCATACAACTATTAAGCAATTGTGTCAAAATAATTTTCTAACATAAATTAAAGTCAATAAATAAAAAATGAAAATATATGTTCAATATCAGTTATTGGTACAATATCATAAAATAGAGGAAAAAAAAATTTTATATTACAATGGAATAAAGCAGAGTTTTAGTGAAATTAAAACTTAAACATGATATGGCATTAAATGGACAATATATAAATGTTGAATGAGGATGTGTGATAAAATAACTACTTGAGTTTTTTGTAATGTCTGCTACCAAGCAAAATTTATCCAAGAAACAAGCTTAACTTGCAAGAAAATAAGTATACGAAATACAAACAAACTCAAAACTAAAAAGACGTTTTAAATAATGGATTAAACTTTTGGATAATGGGCAAAATCAATCATTATGTTTAAGCTATCAATTACATAAAGTCCAATTTATTTTGCATGTGAATCATTTATGATCCTTGGTATCATAAAAAACATAACAAATAATAAAATCCATTATAAAACAGAAGAAATCTTCCTAAATACTTAACAAGAAAAACACAATTGCCATTTTAAGAGAAAATGTTGACTCCAAACAATATAAATCAGACTCCTTACGATAATAATAAAATGAAATAATAATAATCTGCATGTAATCAATGGCTTTTAACACAAGATTATGTAATGACTGAGTGAAAAAAAGTGAAAGTAAGAAAATTTAAATCAATAATTACACAAAGAAAATGTGTGTTGAACATTAGTTATTATTCAAAGTTCATATGAATATAATCCCACTTAGCGATAAAACATTTTATATAAATGCAATAATGTTGAATTCTAATGAAATTAAAATCTAAATAAGATTTGACACCAACTGGGCAGTAACTGAAAGGAGAGTGAGATGTGCAATATAATATTATTGAAGTTATCCTTGATATGTGGTAACAAGCAAAATATATCAAAGAAACAAGCTTATTGTGCAAGAAAATAAGTATTTCAAATACTACCTAAATCAAAACCAAAAGAGGGTTTTAAATAATAGGTTAAAGTGTTGGAAAATAGGTAAAATCAACCACTCTGTTTAAGCAATCAATTACATAGAGTCCTATTTATTTTGCATATGAATCCTTTATGATCCTTGGTATCATAAAAAAACATAACAAATAATAAAATCCATTATAAAATAGATGAAATCTTCCTAAATACTTAAGAAGAAAAACACAATTGCCATTTTAAGAGAAAGTTTTGACTCCAAACAATATAAATCAGACTCATTACGATAATAATAAAATGAAATAATAATAATCTGCATGTAATGAATGGCTTTTAACACAAGATTATGTAATAAAAGAGTGAAAAAAAGTGAAAGTAAGAAAATTTAAATCAATAATTACACAAAGAAAATGTGTGTTGAACATTAGTTATTATTCAATGTTCATATGAATATAAACCCACTTAGCAATAAAACATTATATATAAATGGAATAATGTTGATTTCTAATGAAATTAAAATCTAAATAAGATTTGACACCAACTGGGCAGTAACTGAAAGGAGAGTGAGATGTGCAATATAAAATTATGTAAGTTATCCTTGATATGCGGTACCAAGCAAAATATATCAAAGAAACAAGCTTATTGTGCAAGAAAATAAGTATTTCAAATACTACCTAAATCAAAACCAAAAGAGGGTTTTAAATAATAGGTTAAAGTGTTGGAAAATAGGTAAAATCAATCATTCTGTTTAAGCAATCAATTACATAGAGTCCTATTTATTTTGCATGTGAATCATTTATGATCCTTGGTATCATAAAAAACATAACAAATAATAAAATCCATTATAAAGCAGATGAAATCTTCCTAAATACTTAACAAGAAAAACACAATTGCCATTTTAAGAGAAAATTTTGACTCCAAACAATATAAATCAGACTCATTACAATAATAATAAAATGAAATAATAATAATCTGCATGTAATCAATGGCTTTTAACACAAGATTATGTAATGACTGAGTGAAAAAAAGTGAAAGTAAGAAAATTCAAATCAATAATTACACAAAGAAAATGTGTGTTGAACATTAGTTATTATTCAAAGTTCATATGAATATAAACCCACTTAGCGATAAAACATTATATATAAATATAATAATGTTGAATTCTAATGAAATTAAAATCTAAATAAGATTTGACACCAACTGGGCAGTAACTGAAAGGAGAGTGAGATGTGCAATATAAAATTATGTAAGTTATCCTTGATATGTGGTACCAAGCAAAATATATCAAAGAAACAAGCTTATTGTGCAAGAAAATAAGTATTTCAAATACTACCTAAATCAAAACCAAAAAAGGGTTTTAAATAATAGGTTAAAGTGTTGGAAAATAGGTAAAATCAATCATTCTGTTTAAGCAATCAATTACATAAAGTCCTATTTATTTTGCATGTGAATCATTTATGATCCTTGGTATCATAAAAAACATAACAAATAATAAAATCCATTATAAAACAGAAGAAATCTTCCTAAATACTTAACAAGAAAAACACAATTGCCATTTTAAGAGAAAATGTTGACTCCAAACAATATAAATCAGACTCCTTACGATAATAATAAAATGAAATAATAATTATCTGCATGTAATCAATGGCTTTTAACACAAGATTATGTAATGACTGAGTGAAAAAAAGTGAAAGTAAGAAAATTTAAATCAATAATTACACAAAGAAAATGTGTGTTGAACATTAGTTATTATTCAAAGTTCATATGAATATAATCCCACTTAGCGATAAAACATTATATATAAATGCAATAATGTTGAATTCTAATGAAATTAAAATCTAAATAAGATTTGACACCAACTGGGCAGTAACTGAAAGGAGAGTGAGATGTGCAATATAATATTATTGAAGTTATTCTTGATATGTGGTAACAAGAAAAATATATCAAAGAAACAAGCTTATTGTGCAAGAAAATAAGTATTTCAAATACTACCTAAATTAAAACCAAAAGAGGGTTTTAAATAATAGGTTAAAGTGTTGGAAAATAGGTAAAATCAATCATTCTGTTTAAGCAATCAATTACATAGAGTCCTATTTATTTTGCATGTGAATCCTTTATCATCCTTGGTATCATAAAAAACATAACAAATAATAAAATCCATTATAAAATAGATGAAATCTTCCTAAATAAGAAGAAAAACACAATTGCCATTTTAAGAGAAAATTTTGACTCCAAACAATATAAATCAGACACATTACGATAATAATAAAATGAAATAATAATAATCTGCATGTAATCAATGGCTATAACACAAGATTATGTAATAATTGAGTGAAAAAAAGTGAAAGTAAGAAAATTCAAATCAATAATTACACAAAGAAAATGTGTGTTGAACATTAGTTATTATTCAAAGTTCATATGAATATAAACACACTTAGCGATAAAACATTATATATAAATGGAATAATGTTGAATTCTAATGAAATTAAAATCTAAATAAGATTTGACACCAACTGGGCAGTAACTGAAAGGAGAGTGAGATGTGCAATATAAAATTATGTAAGTTATCCTTGATATGTGGTACCAAGCAAAATATATCAAAGAAACAAGCTTATTGTGCAAGAAAATAAGTATTTCAAATACTACCTAAATCAAAACCAAAAAAGGGTTTTAAATAATAGGTTAAAGTGTTGGAAAATAGGTAAAATCAATCATTCTTTTTAAGCAATCAATTAAATAAAGTCCTATTTATTTTGCATGTGAATCATTTATGATCCTTGGTATCATAAAAAACATAACAAATAATAAAATCCATTATAAAACAGATGAAATCTTTCTAAATACTTAACAAGAAAAACACAATTGCCATTATAAGAGAAAATTTTGACTCCAAACAATATAAATCAGACTCATTACAATAATAATAAAATGAAATAATAATAATCTGCATGTAATCAATGGCTTTTAACACAAGATTATGTAATGACTGAGTGAAAAAAAGTGAAAGTAAGAAAATTCAAATCAATAATTACACAAAGAAAATGTGTGTTGAACATTAGTTATTATTCAAAGTTCACATGAATATAAACCCACTAAAAGATAAAACATTATATATAAATGGAATAATATTGAATTCTCATGAAATTAAAATCTAAATAAGATTTGACACCAACTGGGCAGTAACTGAAAGGAGAGTGAGATGTGCAATATAATATTATTTAAATTATCCTTGATACGTGGTACCTAGCAAAATGTAACAAAGAAACAAGCTTATTGTGCAATAAATTAAATATTCCAAATATTGAGTAAATCAAAACTTAACAAATATAATAAAATGGTAGATGAATGTACTGACCAAAGAGCAAAATCAATCAGATTGTTGAAGTTACCAATAACAAAAAGTTCAATATTCACTTGAAACTTAAATGTGATGTATGGTACAGTATTAAAAGTTAATACAAAAAACTAGTATACAATTCAAGAATAAATTTAGAAGAAAAAAATATACAAACCTTAAATTTCTATGAAAAACTATTTCCTCAGATAAAATGGCTCCAACATTTCATGCTCTAAACAAAAAAAAAAAAAAAATAATAATAATACTTTGCAATTAAATTATTAAAAATTCATACAACTATTAAGCAATTGTGTCAAAATAATGTCATAACATAAATTAAAGTCAATAAATAAAAAATGAAAATATATGTTCAATATCAGTTATTGGTACAATATCATAAAATAGAGGGAAAAAAACTTCATAATACAATGGAATAAAGCAGAGTTTTAGTGAAATTAAAACTTAAACATGATATGGCATTAAATGGACAATACATAAATGTTGAATGAGGATGTACGATAAAATATCTACTTGAGTTTTTTGTAATGTCTGCTACCAAGCAAAATTTATCCAAGAAACAAGCTTAACGTGCAAGAAAATAAGTATACGAAATACAAACAAACTCAAAACTAAAAAGACGTTTTAAATAATGGATTAAACTTTTGGATAATGGGCAAAATCAATCATTATGTTTAAGCTATCAATTATATAAAGTCCAATTTATTTTGCATGTGAATCATTTATGATCCTTGGTATCATAAAAAACATAACAAATAATAAAATCCATCATAAAACAGATGAAATCTTCCTAAATACTTAACAAGAAAAACACAATTGCCATTTTAAGAGAAAATGTTGACTCCAAACAATATAAATCAGACTCCTTACGATAATAATAAAATGAAATAATAATAATCTGCATGTAATCAATGGCTTTTAACACAAGATTATGTAATGACTGAGTGAAAAAAAGTGAAAGTAAGAAAATTTAAATCAATAATTACACAAAGAAAATGTGTGTTGAACATTAGTTATTATTCAAAGTTCATATGAATATAATCCCACTTAGCGATAAAACATTATATATAAATGCAATAATGTTGAATTCTAATGAAATTAAAATCTAAATAAGATTTGACACCAACTGGGCAGTAACTGAAAGGAGAGTGAGATGTGCAATATAATATTATTGAAGTTATCCTTGATATGTGGTAACAAGCAAAATATATCAAAGAAACAAGCTTATTGTGCAAGAAAATAAGTATTTCAAATAGTACCTAAATCAAAACCAAAAGAGGGTTTTAAATAATAGGTTAAAGTGTTGGAAAATAGGTAAAATCAACCACTCTGTTTAAGCAATCAATTACATAGAGTCCTATTTATTTTGCATATGAATCCTTTATGATCCTTGGTATCATAAAAAACATAACAAATAATAAAATCCATTATAAAATAGATGAAATCTTCCTAAATACTTAAGAAGAAAAACACAATTGCCATTTTAAGAGAACGTTTTGACTCCAAACAATATAAATCAGACTCATTACGATAATAATAAAATGAAATAATAATAATCTGCATGTAATCAATGGCTTTTAACACAAGATTATGTAATGACTGAGTGAAAAAAAGTGAAAGTAAGAAAATTCAAATCAATAATTACACAAAGAAAATGTGTGTTGAACATTAGTTATTATTCAAAGTTCACATGAATATAAACCCACTTAGAGATAAAACATTATATATAAATGGAGTAATGTTGAAGTCTCATGAAATTAAAATCTAAATAAGATTTGACACCAACTGGGCAGTAACTGAAAGGAGAGTGAGATGTGCAATATAATATTATTTAAATTATCCTTGATACGTGGTACCTAGCAAAATGTAACAAAGAAACAAGCTTATTGTGCAATAAATTAAATATTCCAAATATTGAGTAAATCAAAACTTAACAAATATAATAAAATGGTAGATGAATGTACTGACCAAAGAGCAAAATCAATCAGATTGTTGAAGTTACCAATAACAAAAAGTTCAATATTCACTTGAAACTTAAATGTGATGTATGGTACAGTATTAAAAGTTAATACAAAAAACTAGTATACAATTCAAGAATAAATTTAGAAGAAAAAAATATACAAACCTTAAATTTCTATGAAAAACTATTTCCTCAGATAAAATGGCTCCAACATTTCATGCTCTAAACAAAAAAAAAAAATAATAATAATACTTTGCAATTAAATTATTAAAAATTCATACAACTATTAAGCAATTGTGTCAAAATAATGTCATAACATAAATTAAAGTCAATAAATAAAAAATGAAAATATATGTTCAATATCAGTTATTGGTACAATATCATAAAATAGAGGGAAAAAAACTTTATATTACAATGGAATAAAGCAGAGTTTTAGTGAAATTAAAACTTAAACATGATATGGCATTAAATGGACAATACATAAATGTTGAATGAGGATGTACGATAAAATAACTACTTGAGTTTTTTGTAATGTCTGCTACCAAGCAAAATTTATCCAAGAAACAAGCTTAACTTGCAAGAAAATAAGTATACGAAATACAAACAAACTCAAAACTAAAAAGACGTTTTAAATAATGGATTAAAGTTTTGGATAATGGGCAAAATCAATCATTATGTTTAAGCTATCAATTACATAAAGTCCAATTTATTTTGCATGTGAATCATTTATGATCCTTGGTATCATAAAAAACATAACAAATAATAAAATCCATTATAAAACAGAAGAAATCTTCCTAAATACTTAACAAGAAAAACACAATTGCCATTTTAAGAGAAAATGTTGACTCCAAACAATATAAATCAGACTCCTTACGATAATAATAAAATGAAATAATAATAATCTGCATGTAATCAATGGCTTTTAACACAAGATTATGTAATGACTGAGTGAAAAAAAGTGAAAGTAAGAAAATTTAAATCAATAATTACACAAAGAAAATGTGTGTTGAACATTAGTTATTATTCAAAGTTCATATGAATATAACCCCACTTAGCGATAAAACATTTTATATAAATGCAATAATGTTGAATTCTAATGAAATTAAAATCTAAATAAGATTTGACACCAACTGGGCAGTAACTGAAAGGAGAGTGAGATGTGCAATATAATATTATTGAAGTTATCCTTGATATGTGGTACCAAGCAAAATATATCAAAGAAACAGGCTTATTGTGCAAGAAAATAAGTATTTCAAATACTACCTAAATCAAAACCAAAAGAGGGTTTTGAATAATAGGTTAAAGTGTTGGAAAATAGGTAAAATCAATCATTCTGTTTAAGCAATCAATTACATAAAGTCCTATTTATTTTGCATGTGAATCATTTATGATCCTTGGTATCATAAAAAACATAACAAATAATAAAATCCATTATAAAACAGATGAAATCTTCCTAAATACTTAACAAGAAAAATACAATTGCCATTCTAAGAGAAAATTTTGACTCCAAACAATATAAATTAGACTCATTACAATAATAATAAAATGAAATAATAATAATCTGCATGTAATCAATGGCTTTTAACACAAGATTATGTAATGACTGAGTGAAAAAAAGTGAAAGTAAGAAAATTCAAATCAATAATTACACAAAGAAAATGTGTGTTGAACATTAGTTATTATTCAAAGTTCATATGAATATAAACCCACTTAGCGATAAAACATTATATCTAAATGGAATAATGTTTATTTCTAATGAAATTAAAATCTAAATAAGATTTGACACCAACTGGGCAGTAACTGAAAGGAGAGTGAGATGTGCAATATAAAATTATGTAAGTTATCCTTGATATGCGGTACCAAGCAAAATATATCAAAGAAACAAGCTTATTGTGCAAGAAAATAAGTATTTCAAATACTACCTAAATCAAAACCAAAAGAGGGTTTTAAATAATAGGTTAAAGTGTTGGAAAATAGGTAAAATCAATCATTCTGTTTAAGCAATCAATTACATAAAGTCCTATTTATTTTGCATGTGAATCATTTATGATCCTTGGTATCATAAAAAACATAACAAATAATAAAATCCATTATAAAGCAGATGAAATCTTCCTAAATACTTAACAAGAAAAACACAATTGCCATTTTAAGAGAAAATTTTGACTCCAAACAATATAAATCAGACTCATTACAATAATAATAAAATGAAATAATAATAATCTGCATGTAATCAATGGCTTTTAACACAAGATTATGTAATGACTGAGTGAAAAAAAGTGAAAGTAAGAAAATTCAAATCAATAATTACACAAAGAAAATGTGTGTTGAACATTAGTTATTATTCAAAGTTCATATGAATATAAACCCACTTAGCGATAAAACATTATATATAAATATAATAATGTTGAATTCTAATGAAATTAAAATCTAAATAAGATTTGACACCAACTGGGCAGTAACTGAAAGGAGAGTGAGATGTGCAATATAAAATTATGTAAGTTATCCTTGATATGTGGTACCAAGCAAAATATATCAAAGAAACAAGCTTATTGTGCAAGAAAATAAGTATTTCAAATACTACCTAAATCAAAACCAAAAAAGGGTTTTAAATAATAGGTTAAAGTGTTGGAAAATAGGTAAAATCCATCATTCTGTTTAAGCAATCAATTACATAAAGTCCTATTTATTTTGCATGTGAATCATTTATGATCCTTGGTATCATAAAAAACATAACAAATAATAAAATCCATTATAAAACAGAAGAAATCTTCCTAAATACTTAACAAGAAAAACACAATTGCCATTTTAAGAGAAAATGTTGACTCCAAACAATATAAATCAGACTCCTTACGATAATAATAAAATGAAATAATAATTATCTGCATGTAATCAATGGCTTTTAACACAAGATTATGTAATGACTGAGTGAAAAAAAGTGAAAGTAAGAAAATTTAAATCAATAATTACACAAAGAAAATGTGTGTTGAACATTAGTTATTATTCAAAGTTCATATGAATATAATCCCACTTAGCGATAAAACATTATATATAAATGCAATAATGTTGAATTCTAATGAAATTAAAATCTAAATAAGATTTGACACCAACTGGGCAGTAACTGAAAGGAGAGTGAGATGTGCAATATAATATTATTGAAGTTATTCTTGATATGTGGTAACAAGAAAAATATATCAAAGAAACAAGCTTATTGTGCAAGAAAATAAGTATTTCAAATACTACCTAAATCAAAACCAAAAGAGGGTTTTAAATAATAGGTTAAAGTGTTGGAAAATAGGTAAAATCAATCATTCTGTTTAAGCAATCAATTACATAGAGTCCTATTTATTTTGCATGTGAATCCTTTATCATCCTTGTTATCATAAAAAACATAACAAATAATAAAATCCATTATAAAATAGATGAAATCTTCCTAAATAAGAAGAAAAACACAATTGCCATTTTAAGAGAAAATTTTGACTCCAAACAATATAAATCAGACACATTACGATAATAATAAAATGAAATAATAATAATCTGCATGTAATCAATGGCTATAACACAAGATTATGTAATAATTGAGTGAAAAAAAGTGAAAGTAAGAAAATTCAAATCAATAATTACACAAAGAAAGTGTGTGTTGAACATTAGTTATTATTCAAAGTTCATATGAATATAAACACACTTAGCGATAAAACATTATATATAAATGGAATAATGTTGAATTCTAATGAAATTAAAATCTAAATAAGATTTGACACCAACTGGGCAGTAACTGAAAGGAGAGTGAGATGTGCAATATAAAATTATGTAAGTTATCCTTGATATGTGGTACCAAGCAAAATATATCAAAGAAACAAGCTTATTGTGCAAGAAAATAAGTATTTCAAATACTACCTAAATCAAAACCAAAAAAGGGTTTTAAATAATAGGTTAAAGTGTTGGAAAATAGGTAAAATCAATCATTCTTTTTAAGCAATCAATTAAATAAAGTCCTATTTATTTTGCATGTGAATCATTTATGATCCTTGGTATCATAAAAAACATAACAAATAATAAAATCCATTATAAAACAGATGAAATCTTTCTAAATACTTAACAAGAAAAACACAATTGCCATTATAAGAGAAAATTTTGACTCCAAACAATATAAATCAGACTCATTACAATAATAATAAAATGAAATAATAATAATCTGCATGTAATCAATGGCTTTTAACACAAGATTATGTAATGACTGAGTGAAAAAAAGTGAAAGTAAGAAAATTCAAATCAATAATTACACAAAGAAAATGTGTGTTGAACATTAGTTATTATTCAAAGTTCACATGAATATAAACCCACTAAAAGATAAAACATTATATATAAATGGAATAATATTGAATTCTCATGAAATTAAAATCTAAATAAGATTTGACACCAACTGGGCAGTAACTGAAAGGAGAGTGAGATGTGCAATATAATATTATTTAAATTATCCTTGATACGTGGTACCTAGCAAAATGTAACAAAGAAACAAGCTTATTGTGCAATAAATTAAATATTCCAAATATTGAGTAAATCAAAACTTAACAAATATAATAAAATGGTAGATGAATGTACTGACCAAAGAGCAAAATCAATCAGATTGTTGAAGTTACCAATAACAAAAAGTTCAATATTCACTTGAAACTTAAATGTGATGTATGGTACAGTATTAAAAGTTAATACAAAAAACTAGTATACATTTCAAGAATAAATTTAGAAGAAAAAAATATACAAACCTTAAATTTCTATGAAAAACTATTTCCTCAGATAAAATGGCTCCAACATTTCATGCTCTAAACAAAAAAAAAAAAAAATAATAATACTTTGCAATTAAATTATTAAAAATTCATACAACTATTAAGCAATTGTGTCAAAATAATGTCATAACATAAATTAAAGTCAATAAATAAAAAATGAAAATATATGTTCAATATCAGTTATTGGTACAATATCATAAAATAGAGGGAAAAAAACTTCATAATACAATGGAATAAAGCAGAGTTTTAGTGAAATTAAAACTTAAACATGATATGGCATTAAATGGACAATACATAAATGTTGAATGAGGATGTACGATAAAATATCTACTTGAGTTTTTTGTAATGTCTGCTACCAAGCAAAATTTATCCAAGAAACAAGCTTAACGTGCAAGAAAATAAGTATACGAAATACAAACAAACTCAAAACTAAAAAGACGTTTTAAATAATGGATTAAACTTTTGGATAATGGGCAAAATCAATAATTATGTTTAAGCTATCAATTATATAAAGTCCAATTTATTTTGCATGTGAATCATTTATGATCCTTGGTATCATAAAAAACATAACAAATAATAAAATCCATCATAAAACAGATGAAATCTTCCTAAATACTTAACAAGAAAAACACAATTGCCATTTTAAGAGAAAATGTTGACTCCAAACAATATAAATCAGACTCATTACGATAATAATAAAATGAAATAATAATAATCTGCATGTAATCAATGGCTTTTAACACAAGATTATGTAATGACTGAGTGAAAAAAAGTGAAAGTAAGAAAATTCAAATCAATAATTACACAAAGAAAATGTGTGTTGAACATTAGTTATTATTCAAAGTTCACATGAATATAAACCCACTAAAAGATAAAACATTATATATAAATGGAATAATATTGAATTCTCATGAAATTAAAATCTAAATAAGATTTGACACCAACTGGGCAGTAACTGAAAGGAGAGTGAGATGTGCAATATAATATTATTTAAATTATCCTTGATACGTGGTACCTAGCAAAATGTAACAAAGAAACAAGCTTATTGTGCAATAAATTAAATATTCCAAATATTGAGTAAATCAAAACTTAACAAATATAATAAAATGGTAGATGAATGTACTGACCAAAGAGCAAAATCAATCAGATTGTTGAAGTTACCAATAACAAAAAGTTCAATATTCACTTGAAACTTAAATGTGATGTATGGTACAGTATTAAAAGTTAATACAAAAAACTAGTATACAATTCAAGAATAAATTTAGAAGAAAAAAATATACAAACCTTAAATTTCTATGAAAAACTATTTCCTCAGATAAAATGGCTCCAACATTTCATGCTCTAAACAACAAAAAAAAAAAAATAATAATAATACTTTGCAATTAAATTATTAAAAATTCATACAACTATTAAGCAATTGTGTCAAAATAATGTCATAACATAAATTAAAGTCAATAAATAAAAAATGAAAATATATGTTCAATATCAGTTATTGGTACAATATCATAAAATAGAGGGAAAAAAACTTCATAATACAATGGAATAAAGCAGAGTTTTAGTGAAATTAAAACTTAAACATGATATGGCATTAAATGGACAATACATAAATGTTGAATGAGGATGTACGATAAAATATCTACTTGAGTTTTTTGTAATGTCTGCTACCAAGCAAAATTTATCCAAGAAACAAGCTTAACGTGCAAGAAAATAAGTATACGAAATACAAACAAACTCAAAACTAAAAAGACGTTTTAAATAATGGATTAAACTTTTGGATAATGGGCAAAATCAATCATTATGTTTAAGCTATCAATTATATAAAGTCCAATTTATTTTGCATGTGAATCATTTATGATCCTTGGTATCATAAAAAACATAACAAATAATAAAATCCATCATAAAACAGATGAAATCTTCCTAAATACTTAACAAGAAAAACACAATTGCCATTTTAAGAGAAAATGTTGACTCCAAACAATATAAATCAGACTCCTTACGATAATAATAAAATGAAATAATAATAATCTGCATGTAATCAATGGCTTTTAACACAAGATTATGTAATGACTGAGTGAAAAAAAGTGAAAGTAAGAAAATTTAAATCAATAATTACACAAAGAAAATGTGTGTTGAACATTAGTTATTATTCAAAGTTCATATGAATATAATCCCACTTAGCGATAAAACATTATATATAAATGCAATAATGTTGAATTCTAATGAAATTAAAATCTAAATAAGATTTGACACCAACTGGGCAGTAACTGAAAGGAGAGTGAGATGTGCAATATAATATTATTGAAGTTATCCTTGATATGTGGTAACAAGCAAAATATATCAAAGAAACAAGCTTATTGTGCAAGAAAATAAGTATTTCAAATAGTACCTAAATCAAAACCAAAAGAGGGTTTTAAATAATAGGTTAAAGTGTTGGAAAATAGGTAAAATCAACCACTCTGTTTAAGCAATCAATTACATAGAGTCCTATTTATTTTGCATATGAATCCTTTATGATCCTTGGTATCATAAAAAACATAACAAATAATAAAATCCATTATAAAATAGATGAAATCTTCCTAAATACTTAAGAAGAAAAACACAATTGCCATTTTAAGAGAACGTTTTGACTCCAAACAATATAAATCAGACTCATTACGATAATAATAAAATGAAATAATAATAATCTGCATGTAATCAATGGCTTTTAACACAAGATTATGTAATGACTGAGTGAAAAAAAGTGAAAGTAAGAAAATTCAAATCAATAATTACACAAAGAAAATGTGTGTTGAACATTAGTTATTATTCAAAGTTCACATGAATATAAACCCACTTAGAGATAAAACATTATATATAAATGGAGTAATGTTGAAGTCTCATGAAATTAAAATCTAAATAAGATTTGACACCAACTGGGCAGTAACTGAAAGGAGAGTGAGATGTGCAATATAATATTATTTAAATTATCCTTGATACGTGGTACCTAGCAAAATGTAACAAAGAAACAAGCTTATTGTGCAATAAATTAAATATTCCAAATATTGAGTAAATCAAAACTTAACAAATATAATAAAATGGTAGATGAATGTACTGACCAAAGAGCAAAATCAATCAGATTGTTAAAGTTACCAATAACAAAAAGTTCAATATTAACTTGAAATTTAAATGTGATGTATAGTACAGTATTAAAAGTTAATACAAAAAACTAGTATACAATTCAAGAATAACTTTAGAAGAAAAAAATATACAAAAATTTAATTTCTATGAAAAACTTTTTCCTCAGATAAAATGGCTGCAACATTTCATCCTCGAAACAAAAAAAAAAAAAAAAAAAATAATAATGCTTTGCAATTAAATTATTAAAAATTCATACAACTATTAAGCAATTGTGTCAAAATAATGTCATAACATAAATTAAAGTCAATAAATAAAAAATGAAAATATATGTTCAATATCAGTTATTGGTACAATATCATAAAATAGAGGGAAAAAAACTTTATATTACAATGGAATAAAGCAGAGTTTTAGTGAAATTAAAATTTAAACATGATATGGCATTAAATGGACAATACATAAATGTTGAATGAGGATGTACGATAAAATAACTACTTGAGTTTTTTGTAATGTCTGCTACCAAGCAAAATTTATCCAAGAAACAAGCTTAACTTGCAAGAAAATAAGTATACGAAATACAAACAAACTCAAAACTAAAAAGACGTTTTAAATAATGGATTAAACTTTTGGATAATGGGCAAAATCAATCATTATGTTTAAGCTATCAATTACATAAAGTCCAATTTATTTTGCATGTGAATCATTTATGATCCTTGGTATCATAAAAAACATAACAAATAATAAAATCCATTATAAAACAGAAGAAATCTTCCTAAATACTTAACAAGAAAAACACAATTGCCATTTTAAGAGAAAATTTTGACTCCAAACAATATAAATCAGACACATTACGATAATAATAAAATGAAATAATAATAATCTGCATGTAATCAATGGCTATAACACAAGATTATGTAATAATTGAGTGAAAAAAAGTGAAAGTAAGAAAATTCAAATCAATAATTACACAAAGAAAATGTGTGTTGAACATTAGTTATTATTCAAAGTTCATATGAATATAAACACACTTAGCGATAAAACATTATATATAAATGGAATAATGTTGAATTCTAATGAAATTAAAATCTAAATAAGATTTGACACCAACTGGGCAGTAACTGAAAGGAGAGTGAGATGTGCAATATAAAATTATGTAAGTTATCCTTGATATGTGGTACCAAGCAAAATATATCAAAGAAACAAGCTTATTGTGCAAGAAAATAAGTATTTCAAATACTACCTAAATCAAAACCAAAAAAGACGTTTTAAATAATGGATTAAACTTTTGGATAATGGGCAAAATCAATCATTATGTTTAAGCTATCAATTACATAAAGTCCAATTTATTTTGCATGTGAATCATTTATGATCCTTGGTATCATAAAAAACATAACAAATAATAAAATCCATTATAAAACAGAAGAAATCTTCCTAAATACTTAACAAGAAAAACACAATTGCCATTTTAAGAGAAAATTTTGACTCCAAACAATATAAATCAGACACATTACGATACTAATAAAATGAAATAATAATAATCTGCATGTAATCAATGGCTATAACACAAGATTATGTAATAATTGAGTGAAAAAAAGTGAAAGTAAGAAAATTCAAATCAATAATTACACAAAGAAAATGTGTGTTGAACATTAGTTATTATTCAAAGTTCATATGAATATAAACACACTTAGCGATAAAACATTATATATAAATGGAATAATGTTGAATTCTAATGAAATTAAAATCTAAATAAGATTTGACACCAACTGGGCAGTAACTGAAAGGAGAGTGAGATGTGCAATATAAAATTATGTAAGTTATCCTTGATATGTGGTACCAAGCAAAATATATCAAAGAAACAAGCTTATTGTGCAAGAAAATAAGTATTTCAAATACTACCTAAATCAAAACCAAAAAAGGGTTTTAAATAATAGGTTAAAGTGTTGGAAAATAGGTAAAATCAATCATTCTTTTTAAGCAATCAATTAAATAAAGTCCTATTTATTTTGCATGTGAATCATTTATGATCCTTGGTATCATAAAAAACATAACAAATAATAAAATCCATTATAAAACAGATGAAATCTTTCTAAATACTTAACAAGAAAAACACAATTGCCATTATAAGAGAAAATTTTGACTCCAAACAATATAAATCACACTCATTACAATAATAATAAAATGAAATAATAATAATCTGCATGTAATCAATGGCTTTTAACACAAGATTATGTAATGACTGAGTGAAAAAAAGTGAAAGTAAGAAAATTCAAATCAATAATTACACAAAGAAAATGTGTGTTGAACATTAGTTATTATTCAAAGTTCACATGAATATAAACCCACTAAAAGATAAAACATTATATATAAATGGAATAATATTGAATTCTCATGAAATTAAAATCTAAATAAGATTTGACACCAACTGGTCAGTAACTGAAAGGAGAGTGAGATGTGCAATATAATATTATTTAAATTATCCTTGATACGTGGTACCTAGCAAAATGTAACAAAGAAACAAGCTTATTGTGCAATAAATTAAATATTCCAAATATTGAGTAAATCAAAACTTAACAAATATAATAAAATGGTAGATGAATGTACTGACCAAAGAGCAAAATCAATCAGATTGTTGAAGTTACCAATAACAAAAAGTTCAATATTCACTTGAAACTTAAATGTGATGTATGGTACAGTATTAAAAGTTAATACAAAAAACTAGTATACAATTCAAGAATAAATTTAGAAGAAAAAAATATACAAACCTTAAATTTCTATGAAAAACTATTTCCTCAGATAAAATGGCTCCAACATTTCATGCTCTAAACAAAAAAAAAAATAATAATAATACTTTGCAATTAAATTATTAAAAATTCATACAACTATTAAGCAATTGTGTCAAAATAATGTCATAACATAAATTAAAGTCAATAAATAAAAAATGAAAATATACGTTCAATATCAGTTATTGGTACAATATCATAAAATAGAGGGAAAAAAACTTTATATTACAATGGAATAAAGCAGAGTTTTAGTGAAATTAAAACTTAAACATGATATGGCATTAAATGGACAATACATAAATGTTGAATGAGGATGTACGATAAAATAACTACTTGAGTTTTTTGTAATGTCTGCTACCAAGCAAAATTTATCCAAGAAACAAGCTTAACTTGCAAGAAAATAAGTATACGAAATACAAACAAACTCAAAACTAAAAAGACGTTTTAAATAATGGATTAAACTTTTGGATAATGGGCAAAATCAATCATTATGTTTAAGCTATCAATTACATAAAGTCCATTTATTTTGCATGTGAATCATTTATGATCCTTGGTATCATAAAAAACATAACAAATAATAAAATCCATTATAAAACAGAAGAAATCTTCCTAAATACTTAACAAGAAAAACACAATTGCCATTTTAAGAGAAAATGTTGACTCCAAACAATATAAATCAGACTCCTTACGATAATAATAAAATGAAATAATAATAATCTGCATGTAATCAATGGCTTTTAACACAAGATTATGTAATGACTGAGTGAAAAAAAGTGAAAGTAAGAAAATTTAAATCAATAATTACACAAAGAAAATGTGTGTTGAACATTAGTTATTATTCAAAGTTCATATGAATATAATCCCACTTAGCGATAAAACATTTTATATAAATGCAATAATGTTGAATTCTAATGAAATTAAAATCTAAATAAGATTTGACACCAACTGGGCAGTAACTGAAAGGAGAGTGAGATGTGCAATATAATATTATTGAAGTTATCCTTGATATGTGGTAACAAGCAAAATATATCAAAGAAACAAGCTTATTGTGCAAGAAAATAAGTATTTCAAATAGTACCTAAATCAAAACCAAAAGACGTTTTAAATAATGGATTAAACTTTTGGATAATGGGCAAAATCAATCATTATGTTTAAGCTATCAATTATATAAAGTCCAATTTATTTTGCATGTGAATCATTTATGATCCTTGGTATCATAAAAAACATAACAAATAATAAAATCCATCATAAAACAGATGAAATCTTCCTAAATACTTAACAAGAAAAACACAATTGCCATTTTAAGAGAAAATGTTGACTCCAAACAATATAAATCAGACTCCTTACGATAATAATAAAATGAAATAATAATAATCTGCATGTAATCAATGGCTTTTAACACAAGATTATGTAATGACTGAGTGAAAAAAAGTGAAAGTAAGAAAATTTAAATCAATAATTACACAAAGAAAATGTGTGTTGAACATTAGTTATTATTCAAAGTTCATATGAATATAATCCCACTTAGCGATAAAACATTATATATAAATGCAATAATGTTGAATTCTAATGAAATTAAAATCTAAATAAGATTTGACACCAACTGGGCAGTAACTGAAAGGAGAGTGAGATGTGCAATATAATATTATTGAAGTTATCCTTGATATGTGGTAACAAGCAAAATATATCAAAGAAACAAGCTTATTGTGCAAGAAAATAAGTATTTCAAATAGTACCTAAATCAAAACCAAAAGAGGGTTTTAAATAATAGGTTAAAGTGTTGGAAAATAGGTAAAATCAACCACTCTGTTTAAGCAATCAATTACATAGAGTCCTATTTATTTTGCATATGAATCCTTTATGATCCTTGGTATCATAAAAAACATAACAAATAATAAAATCCATTATAAAATAGATGAAATCTTCCTAAATACTTAAGAAGAAAAACACAATTGCCATTTTAAGAGAACGTTTTGACTCCAAACAATATAAATCAGACTCATTACGATAATAATAAAATGAAATAATAATAATCTGCATGTAATCAATGGCTTTTAACACAAGATTATGTAATGACTGAGTGAAAAAAAGTGAAAGTAAGAAAATTCAAATCAATAATTACACAAAGAAAATGTGTGTTGAACATTAGTTATTATTCAAAGTACACATGAATATAAACCCACTTAGAGATAAAACATTATATATAAATGGAGTAATGTTGAAGTCTCATGAAATTAAAATCTAAATAAGATTTGACACCAACTGGGCAGTAACTGAAAGGAGAGTGAGATGTGCAATATAATATTATTTAAATTATCCTTGATACGTGGTACCTAGCAAAATGTAACAAAGAAACAAGCTTATTGTGCAATAAATTAAATATTCCAAATATTGAGTAAATCAAAACTTAACAAATATAATAAAATGGTAGATGAATGTACTGACCAAAGAGCAAAATCAATCAGATTGTTAAAGTTACCAATAACAAAAAGTTCAATATTAACTTGAAATTTAAATGTGATGTATAGTACAGTATTAAAAGTTAATACAAAAAACTAGTATACAATTCAAGAATAACTTTAGAAGAAAAAAATATACAAAAATTTAATTTCTATGAAAAACTTTTTCCTCAGATAAAATGGCTGCAACATTTCATCCTCTAAACAAAAAAAAAAAAAAAAAAAAAAAATAATAATGCTTTGCAATTAAATTATTAAAAATTCATACAACTATTAAGCAATTGTGTCAAAATAATGTCATAACATAAATTAAAGTCAATAAATAAAAAATGAAAATATATGTTCAATATCAGTTATTGGTACAATATCATAAAATAGAGGGAAAAAAACTTTATATTACAATGGAATAAAGCAGAGTTTTAGTGAAATTAAAACTTAAACATGATATGGCATTAAATGGACAATACATAAATGTTGAATGAGGATGTACGATAAAATAACTACTTGAGTTTTTTGTAATGTCTGCTACCAAGCAAAATTTATCCAAGAAACAAGCTTAACTTGCAAGAAAATAAGTATACGAAATACAAACAAACTCAAAACTAAAAAGACGTTTTAAATAATGGATTAAACTTTTGGATAATGGGCAAAATCAATCATTATGTTTAAGCTATCAATTACATAAAGTCCAATTTATTTTGCATGTGAATCATTTATGATTCTTGGTATCATAAAAAACATAACAAATAATAAAATCCATTATAAAACAGAAGAAATCTTCCTAAATACTTAACAAGAAAAACACAATTGCCATTTTAAGAGAAAATTTTGACTCCAAACAATATAAATCAGACACATTACGATAATAATAAAATGAAATAATAATAATCTGCATGTAATCAATGGCTATAACACAAGATTATGTAATAATTGAGTGAAAAAAAGTGAAAGTAAGAAAATTCAAATCAATAATTACACAAAGAAAATGTGTGTTGAACATTAGTTATTATTCAAAGTTCATATGAATATAAACACACTTAGCGATAAAACATTATATATAAATGCAATAATGTTGAATTCTAATGAAATTAAAATCTAAATAAGATTTGACACCAACTGGGCAGTAACTGAAAGGAGAGTGAGATGTGCAATATAAAATTATGTAAGTTATCCTTGATATGTGGTACCAAGCAAAATATATCAAAGAAACAAGCTTATTGTGCAAGAAAATAAGTATTTCAAATACTACCTAAATCAAAACCAAAAAAGGGTTTTAAATAATAGGTTAAAGTGTTGGAAAATAGGTAAAATCAATCATTCTTTTTAAGCAATCAATTAAATAAAGTCCTATTTATTTTGCATGTGAATCATTTATGATCCTTGGTATCATAAAAAACATAACAAATAATAAAATCCATTATAAAACAGATGAAATCTTTCTAAATACTTAACAAGAAAAACACAATTGCCATTATAAGAGAAAATTTTGACTCCAAACAATATAAATCAGACTCATTACAATAATAATAAAATGAAATAATAATAATCTGCATGTAATCAATGGCTTTTAACACAAGATTATGTAATGACTGAGTGAAAAAAAGTGAAAGTAAGAAAATTCAAATCAATAATTACACAAAGAAAATGTGTGTTGAACATTAGTTATTATTCAAAGTTCACATGAATATAAACCCACTAAAAGATAAAACATTATATATAAATGGAATAATATTGAATTCTCATGAAATTAAAATCTAAATAAGATTTGACACCAACTGGGCAGTAACTGAAAGGAGAGTGAGATGTGCAATATAATATTATTTAAATTATCCTTGATACGTGGTACCTAGCAAAATGTAACAAAGAAACAAGCTTATTGTGCAATAAATTAAATATTCCAAATATTGAGTAAATCAAAACTTAACAAAT
The DNA here is from genome assembly GCF_947563725.1 of Argiope bruennichi. Lineage (NCBI taxonomy): Eukaryota > Metazoa > Arthropoda > Arachnida > Araneae > Araneidae > Argiope > Argiope bruennichi. The sequence goes on from NC_079162.1 coordinate 58,719,424, forward strand.
ATAATAAAATGGTAGATGAATGTACTGACCAAAGAGCAAAATCAATCAGATTGTTGAAGTTACCAATAACAAAAAGTTCAATATTCACTTGAAACTTAAATGTGATGTATGGTACAGTATTAAAAGTTAATACAAAAAACTAGTATACAATTCAAGAATAAATTTAGAAGAAAAAAATATACAAACCTTAAATTTCTATGAAAAACTATTTCCTCAGATAAAATGGCTCCAACATTTCATGCTCTAAACAAAAAAAAAAAAATAATAATAATACTTTGCAATTAAATTATTAAAAATTCATACAACTATTAAGCAATTGTGTCAAAATAATGTCATAACATAAATTAAAGTCAATAAATAAAAAATGAAAATATATGTTCAATATCAGTTATTGGTACAATATCATAAAATAGAGGGAAAAAAACTTTATATTACAATGGAATAAAGCAGAGTTTTAGTGAAATTAAAACTTAAACATGATATGGCATTAAATGGACAATACATAAATGTTGAATGAGGATGTACGATAAAATAACTACTTGAGTTTTTTGTAATGTCTGCTACCAAGCAAAATTTATCCAAGAAACAAGCTTAACTTGCAAGAAAATAAGTATACGAAATACAAACAAACTCAAAACTAAAAAGACGTTTTAAATAATGGATTAAACTTTTGGATAATGGGCAAAATCAATCATTATGTTTAAGCTATCAATTACATAAAGTCCAATTTATTTTGCATGTGAATCATTTATGATCCTTGGTATCATAAAAAACATAACAAATAATAAAATCCATTATAAAACAGAAGAAATCTTCCTAAATACTTAACAAGAAAAACACAATTGCCATTTTAAGAGAAAATGTTGACTCCAAACAATATAAATCAGACTCCTTACGATAATAATAAAATGAAATAATAATAATCTGCATGTAATCAATGGCTTTTAACACAAGATTATGTAATAAAAGAGTGAAAAAAAGTGAAAGTAAGAAAATTTAAATCAATAATTACACAAAGAAAATGTGTGTTGAACATTAGTTATTATTCAATGTTCATATGAATATAAACCCACTTAGCAATAAAACATTATATATAAATGGAATAATGTTGAATTTTAATGAAATTAAAATATAAATAAGATTTGACACCAACTGTGCAGTAACTGAAAGGAGAGTGAGATGTGCAATATAATATTATGTAAGTTATCCTTGATATGTGGTACCAAGCAAAATATATCAAAGAAACAAGCTTATTGTGCAAGAAAATAAGTATTTCAAATAGTACCTAAATCAAAACCAAAAGAGGGTTTTAAATAATAGGTTAAAGTGTTGGAAAATAGGTAAAATCAACCATTCTGTTTAAGCAATCAATTACATAGAGTCCTATTTATTTTGCATGTGAATCCTTTATGATCCTTGGTATCATAAAAAACATACCAAATAATAAAATCCATTATAAAATAGATGAAATCTTCCTAAATACTTAAGAAGAAAAACACAATTGCCATTTTAAGAGAAAATTTTGACTCCAAACAATATAAATCAGACTCATTACGATAATAATAAAATGAAATAATAATAATCTGCATGTAATCAATGGCTATTAACACAAGATTATGTAATAATTGAGTGAAAAAAAGTGAAAGTAACAAAATTCAAATCAATAATTACACAAAGAAAATGTGTGTTGAACATTAGTTATTATTCAAAGTTCATATGAATATAAACCCACTTAGCGATAAAACATTATATATAAATGGAATAATGTTGATTTCTAATGAAATTAAAATCTAAATAAGATTTGACACCAACTGGGCAGTAACTGAAAGGAGAGTGAGATGTGCAATATAAAATTATGTAAGTTATCCTTGATATGCGGTACCAAGCAAAATATATCAAAGAAACAAGCTTATTGTGCAAGAAAATAAGTATTTCAAATACTACCTAAATCAAAACCAAAAGAGGGTTTTAAATAATAGGTTAAAGTGTTGGAATATAGGTAAAATCAATCATTCTGTTTAAGCAATCAATTACATAAAGTCCTATTTATTTTGCATGTGAATCATTTATGATCCTTGGTATCATAAAAAACATAACAAATAATAAAATCCATTATAAAGCAGATGAAATCTTCCTAAATACTTAACAAGAAAAACACAATTGCCATTTTAAGAGAAAATTTTGACTCCAAACAATATAAATCAGACTCATTACAATAATAATAAAATGAAATAATAATAATCTGCATGTAATCAATGGCTTTTAACACAAGATTATGTAATGACTGAGTGAAAAAAAGTGAAAGTAAGAAAATTCAAATCAATAATTACACAAAGAAAATGTGTGTTGAACATTAGTTATTATTCAAAGTTCATATGAATATAAACCCACTTAGCGATAAAACATTATATATAAATATAATAATGTTGAATTCTAATGAAATTAAAATCTAAATAAGATTTGACACCAACTGGGCAGTAACTGAAAGGAGAGTGAGATGTGCAATATAAAATTATGTAAGTTATCCTTGATATGCGGTACCAAGCAAAATATATCAAAGAAACAAGCTTATTGTGCAAGAAAATAAGTATTTCAAATACTACCTAAATCAAAACCAAAAGAGGGTTTTAAATAATAGGTTAAAGTGTTGGAATATAGGTAAAATCAATCATTCTGTTTAAGCAATCAATTACATAAAGTCCTATTTATTTTGCATGTGAATCATTTATGATCCTTGGTATCATAAAAAACATAACAAATAATAAAATCCATTATAAAGCAGATGAAATCTTCCTAAATACTTAACAAGAAAAACACAATTGCCATTTTAAGAGAAAATTTTGACTCCAAACAATATAAATCAGACTCATTACAATAATAATAAAATGAAATAATAATAATCTGCATGTAATCAATGGCTTTTAACACAAGATTATGTAATGACTGAGTGAAAAAAAGTGAAAGTAAGAAAATTCAAATCAATAATTACACAAAGAAAATGTGTGTTGAACATTAGTTATTATTCAAAGTTCATATGAATATAAACCCACTTAGCGATAAAACATTATATATAAATGGAATAATGTTGAATTCTCATGAAATTAAAATCTAAATAAGATTTGACACCAACTGGGCAGTAACTGAAAGGAGAGTGAGATGTGCAATATAATATTATTTAAATTATCCTTGATACGTGGTACCTAGCAAAATGTAACAAAGAAACAAGCTTATTGTGCAATAAATTAAATATTCCAAATATTGAGTAAATCAAAACTTAACAAATATAATAAAATGGTAGATGAATGTACTGACCAAAGAGCAAAATCAATCAGATTGTTGAAGTTACCAATAACAAAAAGTTCAATATTAACTTGAAACTTAAATGTGATGTATGGTACAGTATTAAAAGTTAATACAAAAAACTAGTATACAATTCAAGAATAACTTTTGAAGAAAAAAATATACAAACCTTAAATTTCTATGAAAAACTATTTCCTCAGATAAAATGGCTCCAACATTTCATCCTCTAAACAAAAAAAAAATAATAATACTTTGCAATTAAATTATTAAAAATTCATACAACTATTAAGCAATTGTGTCAAAATAATGTCATAACATAAATTAAAGTCAATAAATAAAAAATGAAAATATATGTTCAATATCAGTTATTGGTACAATATCATAAAATAGAGGAAAAAAAACTTCATATTACAATGGAATAAAGCAGAGTTTTAGTGAAATTAAAACTTAAACATGATATGGCATTGAATGGACAATACATCAAATGTTAAATGAGGATGTACGATAAAATAACTACTTGAGTTTTTTGTAATGTCTGCTACCAAGCAAAATTTATCCAAGAAACAAGCTTAACGTGCAAGAAAATAAGTATACGAAATACAAACAAACTCAAAACTAAAAAGACGTTTTAAATAATGGATTAAACTTTTGGATAATGGGCAAAATCAATCATTATGTTTAAGCTATCAATTACATAAAGTCAAATTTATTTTGCATGTGAATCATTTATGATCCTTGGTATCATAAAAAACATAACAAATAATAAAATCCATTATAAAACAGATGAAATCTTCCTAAATACTTAACAAGAAAAACACAATTGCCATTTTAAGAGAAAATGTTGACTCCAAACAATATAAATCAGACTCCTTACGATAAAAATAAAATGAAATAATAATAATCTGCATGTAATCAATGGCTTTTATCACAAGATTATGTAATGACTGAGTGAAAAAAAGTGAAAGTAAGAAAATTCAAATCAATAATTACACAAAGAAAATGTGTGTTGAACATTAGTTATTATTCAAAGTTCACATGAATATAAACCCACTTAGAGATAAAACATTATATATAAATGGAATAATGTTGAATTTTAATGAAATTAAAATATAAATAAGATTTGACACCAACTGTGCAGTAACTGAAAGGAGAGTGAGATGTGCAATATAATATTATGTAAGTTATCCTTGATATGTGGTACCAAGCAAAATATATCAAAGAAACAAGCTTATTGTGCAAGAAAATAAGTATTTCAAATAGTACCTAAATCAAAACCAAAAGAGGGTTTTGAATAATAGGTTAAAGTGTTGGAAAATAGGTAAAATCAATCATTCTGTTTAAGCAATCAATTACATAAAGTCCTATTTATTTTGCATGTGAATCATTTATGATCCTTGGTATCATAAAAAACATAACAAATAATAAAATCCATTATAAAACAGATGAAATCTTCCTAAATACTTAACAAGAAAAACAGAATTGCCATTTTAAGAGAAAATTTTGACTCCAAACAATATAAATCAGACTCATTACAATAATAATAAAATGAAATAATAATAATCTGCATGTAATCAATGGCTTTTAACACAAGATTATGTAATGACTGAGTGAAAAAAAGTGAAAGTAAGAAAATTCAAATCAATAATTACACAAAGAAAATGTGTGTTGAACATTAGTTATTATTCAAAGTTCATATGAATATAAACCCACTTAGCGATAAAACATTATATATAAATGGAATAATGTTGATTTCTAATGAAATTAAAATCTAAATAAGATTTGACACCAACTGGGCAGTAACTGAAAGGAGAGTGAGATGTGCAATATAAAATTATGTAAGTTATCCTTGATATGCGGTACCAAGCAAAATATATCAAAGAAACAAGCTTATTGTGCAAGAAAATAAGTATTTCAAATACTACCTAAATCAAAACCAAAAGAGGGTTTTAAATAATAGGTTAAAGTGTTGGAAAATAGGTAAAATCAATCATTCTGTTTAAGCAATCAATTACATAAAGTCCTATTTATTTTGCATGTGAATCATTTATGATCCTTGGTATCATAAAAAACATAACAAATAATAAAATCCATTATAAAGCAGATGAAATCTTCCTAAATACTTAACAAGAAAAACACAATTGCCATTTTAAGAGAAAATTTTGACTCCAAACAATATAAATCAGACTCATTACAATAATAATAAAATGAAATAATAATAATCTGCATGTAATCAATGGCTTTTAACACAAGATTATGTAATGACTGAGTGAAAAAAAGTGAAAGTAAGAAAATTCAAATCAATAATTACACAAAGAAAATGTGTGTTGAACATTAGTTATTATTCAAAGTTCATATGAATATAAACCCACTTAGCGATAAAACATTATATATAAATATAATAATGTTGAATTCTCATGAAATTAAAATCTAAATAAGATTTGACACCAACTGGGCAGTAACTGAAAGGAGAGTGAGATGTGCAATATAAAATTATGTCAGTTATCCTTGATATGTGGTACCAAGCAAAATATATCAAAGAAACAAGCTTATTGTGCAAGAAAATAAGTATTTCAAATAGTACCTAAATCAAAACCAAAAGAGGGTTTTAAATAATAGGTTAAAGTGTTGGAAAATAGGTAAAATCAACCATTCTGTTTAAGCAATCAATTACATAGAGTCCTATTTATTTTGCATGTGAATCCTTTATGATCCTTGGTATCATAAAAAACATAACAAATAATAAAATCCATTATAAAATAGATGAAATCTTCCTAAATACTTAAGAAGAAAAACACAATTGCCATTTTAAGAGAAAATTTTGACTCCAAACAATATAAATCAGACTCATTACGATAATAATAAAATGAAATAATAATAATCTGCATGTAATCAATGGCTATTAACACAAGATTATGTAATAATTGAGTGAAAAAAAGTGAAAGTAACAAAATTCAAATCAATAATTACACAAAGAAAATGTGTGTTGAACATTAGTTATTATTCAAAGTTCATATGAATATAAACCCACTTAGCGATAAAACATTATATATAAATGGAATAATGTTGAATTCTAATGAAATTAAAATATAATAAGATTTGACACCAACTGGGCAGTAACTGAAAGGAGAGTGAGATGTGCAATATAAAATTATGTAAGTTATCCTTGATATGTGGTACCAAGCAAAATATATCAAAGAAACAGGCTTATTGTGCAAGAAAATAAGTATTTCAAATACTACCTAAATCAAAACCAAAAGAGGGTTTTGAATAATAGGTTAAAGTGTTGGAAAATAGGTAAAATCAATCATTCTGTTTAAGCAATCAATTACATAAAGTCCTATTTATTTTGCATGTGAATCATTTATGATCCTTGGTGTCATAAAAAACATAACAAATAATAAAATCCATTATAAAACAGATGAAATCTTCCTAAATACTTAACAAGAAAAAAACAATTGCCATTTTAAGAGAAAATTTTGACTCCAAACAATATAAATCAGACTCATTACAATAATAATAAAATGAAATAATAATAATCTGCATGTAATCAATGGCTTTTAACACAAGATTATGTAATGACTGAGTGAAAAAAAGTGAAAGTAAGAAAATTCAAATCAATAATTACACAAAGAAAATGTGTGTTGAACATTAGTTATTATTCAAAGTTCACATGAATATAAACCCACTTAGAGATAAAACATTATATATAAATGGAATAATGTTGAATTCTCATGAAATTAAAATCTAAATAAGATTTGACACCAACTGGGCAGTAACTGAAAGGAGAGTGAGATGTGCAATATAATATTATTGAAGTTATTCTTGATATGTGGTAACAAGAAAAATATATCAAAGAAACAAGCTTATTGTGCAAGAAAATAAGTATTTCAAATACTACCTAAATCAAAACCAAAAGAGGGTTTTAAATAATAGGTTAAAGTGTTGGAAAATAGGTAAAATCAATCATTCTGTTTAAGCAATCAATTACATAGAGTCCTATTTATTTTGCATGTGAATCCTTTATCATCCTTGGTATCATAAAAAACATAACAAATAATAAAATCCATTATAAAATAGATGAAATCTTCCTAAATAAGAAGAAAAACACAATTGCCATTTTAAGAGAAAATTTTGACTCCAAACAATATAAATCAGACACATTACGATAATAATAAAATGAAATAATAATAATCTGCATGTAATCAATGGCTATAACACAAGATTATGTAATAATTGAGTGAAAAAAAGTGAAAGTAAGAAAATTCAAATCAATAATTACACAAAGAAAATGTGTGTTGAACATTAGTTATTATTCAAAGTTCATATGAATATAAACACACTTAGCGATAAAACATTATATATAAATGGAATAATGTTGAATTCTAATGAAATTAAAATCTAAATAAGATTTGACACCAACTGGGCAGTAACTGAAAGGAGAGTGAGATGTGCAATATAAAATTATGTAAGTTATCCTTGATATGTGGTACCAAGCAAAATATATCAAAGAAACAAGCTTATTGTGCAAGAAAATAAGTATTTCAAATACTACCTAAATCAAAACCAAAAAAGGGTTTTAAATAATAGGTTAAAGTGTTGGAAAATAGGTAAAATCAATCATTCTTTTTAAGCAATCAATTAAATAAAGTCCTATTTATTTTGCATGTGAATCATTTATGATCCTTGGTATCATAAAAAACATAACAAATAATAAAATCCATTATAAAACAGATGAAATCTTTCTAAATACTTAACAAGAAAAACACAATTGCCATTATAAGAGAAAATTTTGACTCCAAACAATATAAATCACACTCATTACAATAATAATAAAATGAAATAATAATAATCTGCATGTAATCAATATCTTTTAACACAAGATTATGTAATGACTGAGTGAAAAAAAGTGAAAGTAAGAAAATTCAAATCAATAATTACACAAAGAAAATGTGTGTTGAACATTAGTTATTATTCAAAGTTCACATGAATATAAACCCACTAAAAGATAAAACATTATATATAAATGGAATAATATTGAATTCTCATGAAATTAAAATCTAAATAAGATTTGACACCAACTGGGCAGTAACTGAAAGGAGAGTGAGATGTGCAATATAATATTATTTAAATTATCCTTGATACGTGGTACCTAGCAAAATGTAACAAAGAAACAAGCTTATTGTGCAATAAATTAAATATTCCAAATATTGAGTAAATCAAAACTTAACAAATATAATAAAATGGTAGATGAATGTACTGACCAAAGAGCAAAATCAATCAGATTGTTGAAGTTACCAATAACAAAAAGTTCAATATTCACTTGAAACTTAAATGTGATGTATGGTACAGTATTAAAAGTTAATACAAAAAACTAGTATACAATTCAAGAATAAATTTAGAAGAAAAAAATATACAAACCTTAAATTTCTATGAAAAACTATTTCCTCAGATAAAATGGCTCCAACATTTCATGCTCTAAACAAAAAAAAAAAAAAAATAATAATAATACTTTGCAATTAAATTATTAAAAATTCATACAACTATTAAGCAATTGTGTCAAAATAATGTCATAACATAAATTAAAGTCAATAAATAAAAAATGAAAATATATGTTCAATATCAGTTATTGGTACAATATCATAAAATAGAGGGAAAAAAACTTCATAATACAATGGAATAAAGCAGAGTTTTAGTGAAATTAAAACTTAAACATGATATGGCATTAAATGGACAATACATAAATGTCGAATGAGGATGTACGATAAAATATCTACTTGAGTTTTTTGTAATGTCTGCTACCAAGCAAAATTTATCCAAGAAACAAGCTTAACGTGCAAGAAAATAAGTATACGAAATACAAACAAACTCAAAACTAAAAAGACGTTTTAAATAATGGATTAAAATTTTGGATAATGGGCAAAATCAATCATTATGTTTAAGCTATCAATTATATAAAGTCCAATTTATTTTGCATGTGAATCATTTATGATCCTTGGTATCATAAAAAACATAACAAATAATAAAATCCATCATAAAACAGATGAAATCTTCCTAAATACTTAACAAGAAAAACACAATTGCCATTTTAAGAGAAAATGTTGACTCCAAACAATATAAATCAGACTCCTTACGATAATAATAAAATGAAATAATAATAATCTGCATGTAATCAATGGCTTTTAACACAAGATTATGTAATGACTGAGTGAAAAAAAGTGAAAGTAAGAAAATTTAAATCAATAATTACACAAAGAAAATGTGTGTTGAACATTAGTTATTATTCAAAGTTCATATGAATATAATCCCACTTAGCGATAAAACATTATATATAAATGCAATAATGTTGAATTCTAATGAAATTAAAATCTAAATAAGATTTGACACCAACTGGGCAGTAACTGAAAGGAGAGTGAGATGTGCAATATAATATTATTGAAGTTATCCTTGATATGTGGTAACAAGCAAAATATATCAAAGAAACAAGCTTATTGTGCAAGAAAATAAGTATTTCAAATAGTACCTAAATCAAAACCAAAAGAGGGTTTTAAATAATAGGTTAAAGTGTTGGAAAATAGGTAAAATCAACCACTCTGTTTAAGCAATCAATTACATAGAGTCCTATTTATTTTGCATATGAATCCTTTATGATCCTTGGTATCATAAAAAACATAACAAATAATAAAATCCATTATAAAATAGATGAAATCTTCCTAAATACTTAAGAAGAAAAACACAATTGCCATTTTAAGAGAACGTTTTGACTCCAAACAATATAAATCAGACTCATTACGATAATAATAAAATGAAATAATAATAATCTGCATGTAATCAATGGCTTTTAACACAAGATTATGTAATGACTGAGTGAAAAAAAGTGAAAGTAAGAAAATTCAAATCAATAATTACACAAAGAAAATGTGTGTTGAACATTAGTTATTATTCAAAGTTCACATGAATATAAACCCACTTAGAGATAAAACATTATATATAAATGGAGTAATGTTGAAGTCTCATGAAATTAAAATCTAAATAAGATTTGACACCAACTGGGCAGTAACTGAAAGGAGAGTGAGATGTGCAATATAATATTATTTAAATTATCCTTGATACGTGGTACCTAGCAAAATGTAACAAAGAAACAAGCTTATTGTGCAATAAATTAAATATTCCAAATATTGAGTAAATCAAAACTTAACAAATATAATAAAATGGTAGATGAATGTACTGACCAAAGAGCAAAATCAATCAGATTGTTAAAGTTACCAATAACAAAAAGTTCAATATTAACTTGAAATTTAAATGTGATGTATAGTACAGTATTAAAAGTTAATACAAAAAACTAGTATACAATTCAAGAATAACTTTAGAAGAAAAAAATATACAAAAATTTAATTTCTATGAAAAACTTTTTCCTCAGATAAAATGGCTGCAACATTTCTTCCTCTAAACAAAAAAAAAAAAAAAAAAAAAAAAAAAAAAATAATAATGCTTTGCAATTAAATTATTAAAAATTCATACAACTATTAAGCAATTGTGTCAAAATAATGTCATAACATAAATTAAAGTCAATAAATAAAAAATGAAAATATATGTTCAATATCAGTTATTGGTACAATATCATAAAATAGAGGGAAAAAAACTTTATATTACAATGGAATAAAGCAGAGTTTTAGTGAAATTAAAATTTAAACATGATATGGCATTAAATGGACAATACATAAATGTTGAATGAGGATGTACGATAAAATAACTACTTGAGTTTTTTGTAATGTCTGCTACCAAGCAAAATTTATCCAAGAAACAAGCTTAACTTGCAAGAAAATAAGTATACGAAATACAAACAAACTCAAAACTAAAAAGACGTTTTAAATAATGGATTAAACTTTTGGATAATGGGCAAAATCAATCATTATGTTTAAGCTATCAATTACATAAAGTCCAATTTATTTTGCATGTGAATCATTTATGATCCTTGGTATCATAAAAAACATAACAAATAATAAAATCCATTATAAAACAGAAGAAATCTTCCTAAATACTTAACAAGAAAAACACAATTGCCATTTTAAGAGAAAATTTTGACTCCAAACAATATAAATCAGACACATTACGATAATAATAAAATGAAATAATAATAATCTGCATGTAATCAATGGCTATAACACAAGATTATGTAATAATTGAGTGAAAAAAAGTGAAAGTAAGAAAATTCAAATCAATAATTACACAAAGAAAATGTGTGTTGAACATTAGTTATTATTCAAAGTTCATATGAATATAAACACACTTAGCGATAAAACATTATATATAAATGGAATAATGTTGAATTCTAATGAAATTAAAATCTAAATAAGATTTGACACCAACTGGGCAGTAACTGAAAGGAGAGTGAGATGTGCAATATAAAATTATGTAAGTTATCCTTGATATGTGGTACCAAGCAAAATATATCAAAGAAACAAGCTTATTGTGCAAGAAAATAAGTATTTCAAATACTACCTAAATCAAAACCAAAAAAGGGTTTTAAATAATAGGTTAAAGTGTTGGAAAATAGGTAAAATCAATCATTCTTTTTAAGCAATCAATTAAATAAAGTCCTATTTATTTTGCATGTGAATCATTTATGATCCTTGGTATCATAAAAAACATAACAAATAATAAAATCCATTATAAAACAGATGAAATCTTTCTAAATACTTAACAAGAAAAACACAATTGCCATTATAAGAGAAAATTTTGACTCCAAACAATATAAATCACACTCATTACAATAATAATAAAATGAAATAATAATAATCTGCATGTAATCAATGGCTTTTAACACAAGATTATGTAATGACTGAGTGAAAAAAAGTGAAAGTAAGAAAATTCAAATCAATAATTACACAAAGAAAATGTGTGTTGAACATTAGTTATTATTCAAAGTTCACATGAATATAAACCCACTAAAAGATAAAACATTATATATAAATGGAATAATATTGAATTCTCATGAAATTAAAATCTAAATAAGATTTGACACCAACTGGGCAGTAACTGAAAGGAGAGTGAGATGTGCAATATAATATTATTTAAATTATCCTTGATACGTGGTACCTAGCAAAATGTAACAAAGAAACAAGCTTATTGTGCAATAAATTAAATATTCCAAATATTGAGTAAATCAAAACTTAACAAATATAATAAAATGGTAGATGAATGTACTGACCAAAGAGCAAAATCAATCAGATTGTTGAAGTTACCAATAACAAAAAGTTCAATATTCACTTGAAACTTAAATGTGATGTATGGTACAGTATTAAAAGTTAATACAAAAAACTAGTATACAATTCAAGAATAAATTTAGAAGAAAAAAATATACAAACCTTAAATTTCTATGAAAAACTATTTCCTCAGATAAAATGGCTCCAACATTTCATGCTCTAAACAAAAAAAAAAAATAATAATAATACTTTGCAATTAAATTATTAAAAATTCATACAACTATTAAGCAATTGTGTCAAAATAATGTCATAACATAAATTAAAGTCAATAAATAAAAAATGAAAATATATGTTCAATATCAGTTATTGGTACAATATCATAAAATAGAGGGAAAAAAACTTTATATTACAATGGAATAAAGCAGAGTTTTAGTGAAATTAAAACTTAAACATGATATGGCATTAAATGGACAATACATAAATGTTGAATGAGGATGTACGATAAAATAACTACTTGAGTTTTTTGTAATGTCTGCTACCAAGCAAAATTTATCCAAGAAACAAGCTTAACTTGCAAGAAAATAAGTATACGAAATACAAACAAACTCAAAACTAAAAAGACGTTTTAAATAATGGATTAAACTTTTGGATAATGGGCAAAATCAATCATTATGTTTAAGCTATCAATTACATAAAGTCCATTTATTTTGCATGTGAATCATTTATGATCCTTGGTATCATAAAAAACATAACAAATAATAAAATCCATTATAAAACAGAAGAAATCTTCCTAAATACTTCACAAGAAAAACACAATTGCCATTTTAAGAGAAAATGTTGACTCCAAACAATATAAATCAGACTCATTACGATAATAATAAAATGAAATAATAATAATCTGCATGTAATCAATGGCTTTTAACACAAGATTATGTAATGACTGAGTGAAAAAAAGTGAAAGTAAGAAAATTTAAATCAATAATTACACAAAGAAAATGTGTGTTGAACATTAGTTATTATTCAAAGTTCATATGAATATAATCCCACTTAGCGATAAAACATTTTATATAAATGCAATAATGTTGAATTCCAATGAAATTAAAATCTAAATAAGATTTGACACCAACTGGGCAGTAACTGAAAGGAGAGTGAGATGTGCAATATAATATTATTGAAGTTATCCTTGATATGTGGTAACAAGCAAAATATATCAAAGAAACAAGCTTATTGTGCAAGAAAATAAGTATTTCAAATAGTACCTAAATCAAAACCAAAAGACGTTTTAAATAATGGATTAAACTTTTGGATAATGGGCAAAATCAATCATTATGTTTAAGCTATCAATTATATAAAGTCCAATTTATTTTGCATGTGAATCATTTATGATCCTTGGTATCATAAAAAACATAACAAATAATAAAATCCATCATAAAACAGATGAAATCTTCCTAAATACTTAACAAGAAAAACACAATTGCCATTTTAAGAGAAAATGTTGACTCCAAACAATATAAATCAGACTCCTTACGATAATAATAAAATGAAATAATAATAATCTGCATGTAATCAATGGCTTTTAACACAAGATTATGTAATGACTGAGTGAAAAAAAGTGAAAGTAAGAAAATTTAAATCAATAATTACACAAAGAAAATGTGTGTTGAACATTAGTTATTATTCAAAGTTCATATGAATATAATCCCACTTAGCGATAAAACATTATATATAAATGCAATAATGTTGAATTCTAATGAAATTAAAATCTAAATAAGATTTGACACCAACTGGGCAGTAACTGAAAGGAGAGTGAGATGTGCAATATAATATTATTGAAGTTATCCTTGATATGTGGTAACAAGCAAAATATATCAAAGAAACAAGCTTATTGTGCAAGAAAATAAGTATTTCAAATAGTACCTAAATCAAAACCAAAAGAGGGTTTTAAATAATAGGTTAAAGTGTTGGAAAATAGGTAAAATCAACCACTCTGTTTAAGCAATCAATTACATAGAGTCCTATTTATTTTGCATATGAATCCTTTATGATCCTTGGTATCATAAAAAACATAACAAATAATAAAATCCATTATAAAATAGATGAAATCTTCCTAAATACTTAAGAAGAAAAACACAATCGCCATTTTAAGAGAACGTTTTGACTCCAAACAATATAAATCAGACTCATTACGATAATAATAAAATGAAATAATAATAATCTGCATGTAATCAATGGCTTTTAACACAAGATTATGTAATGACTGAGTGAAAAAAAGTGAAAGTAAGAAAATTCAAATCAATAATTACACAAAGAAAATGTGTGTTGAACATTAGTTATTATTCAAAGTTCACATGAATATAAACCCACTTAGAGATAAAACATTATATATAAATGGAGTAATGTTGAAGTCTCATGAAATTAAAATCTAAATAAGATTTGACACCAACTGGGCAGTAACTGAAAGGAGAGTGAGATGTGCAATATAATATTATTTAAATTATCCTTGATACGTGGTACCTAGCAAAATGTAACAAAGAAACAAGCTTATTGTGCAATAAATTAAATATTCCAAATATTGAGTAAATCAAAACTTAACAAATATAATAAAATGGTAGATGAATGTACTGACCAAAGAGCAAAATCAATCAGATTGTTAAAGTTACCAATAACAAAAACTTCAATATTAACTTGAAATTTAAATGTG
Source organism: Argiope bruennichi (assembly GCF_947563725.1). Classification (NCBI taxonomy): domain Eukaryota; kingdom Metazoa; phylum Arthropoda; class Arachnida; order Araneae; family Araneidae; genus Argiope; species Argiope bruennichi. The sequence goes on from NC_079162.1 coordinate 58,734,628, forward strand.
ATGTATAGTACAGTATTAAAAGTTAATACAAAAAACTAGTATACAATTCAAGAATAACTTTAGAAGAAAAAAATATACAAAAATTTAATTTCTATGAAAAACTTTTTCCTCAGATAAAATGGCTGCAACATTTCATCCTCTAAACAAAAAAAAAAAAAAAAAAAAATAATAATGCTTTGCAATTAAATTATTAAAAATTCATACAACTATTAAGCAATTGTGTCAAAATAATGTCATAACATAAATTAAAGTCAATAAATAAAAAATGAAAATATATGTTCAATATCAGTTATTGGTACAATATCATAAAATAGAGGGAAAAAAACTTTATATTACAATGGAATAAAGCAGAGTTTTAGTGAAATTAAAACTTAAACATGATATGGCATTAAATGGACAATACATAAATGTTGAATGAGGATGTACGATAAAATAACTACTTGAGTTTTTTGTAATGTCTGCTACCAAGCAAAATTTATCCAAGAAACAAGCTTAACTTGCAAGAAAATAAGTATACGAAATACAAACAAACTCAAAACTAAAAAGACGTTTTCAATAATGGATTAAACTTTTGGATAATGGGCAAAATCAATCATTATGTTTAAGCTATCAATTACATAAAGTCCAATTTATTTTGCATGTGAATCATTTATGATCCTTGGTATCATAAAAAACATAACAAATAATAAAATCCATTATAAAACAGAAGAAATCTTCCTAAATACTTAACAAGAAAAACACAATTGCCATTTTAAGAGAAAATTTTGACTCCAAACAATATAAATCAGACACATTACGATAATAATAAAATGAAATAATAATAATCTGCATGTAATCAATGGCTATAACACAAGATTATGTAATAATTGAGTGAAAAAAAGTGAAAGTAAGAAAATTCAAATCAATAATTACACAAAGAAAATGTGTGTTGAACATTAGTTATTATTCAAAGTTCATATGAATATAAACACACTTAGCGATAAAACGTTATATATAAATGCAATAATGTTGAATTCTAATGAAATTAAAATCTAAATAAGATTTGACACCAACTGGGCAGTAACTGAAAGGAGAGTGAGATGTGCAATATAAAATTATGTAAGTTATCCTTGATATGTGGTACCAAGCAAAATATATCAAAGAAACAAGCTTATTGTGCAAGAAAATAAGTATTTCAAATACTACCTAAATCAAAACCAAAAAAGGGTTTTAAATAATAGGTTAAAGTGTTGGAAAATAGGTAAAATCAATCATTCTTTTTAAGCAATCAATTAAATAAAGTCCTATTTATTTTGCATGTGAATCATTTATGATCCTTGGTATCATAAAAAACATAACAAATAATAAAATCCATTATAAAACAGATGAAATCTTTCTAAATACTTAACAAGAAAAACACAATTGCCATTATAAGAGAAAATTTTGACTCCAAACAATATAAATCAGACTCATTACAATAATAATAAAATGAAATAATAATAATCTGCATGTAATCAATGGCTTTTAACACAAGATTATGTAATGACTGAGTGAAAAAAAGTGAAAGTAAGAAAATTCAAATCAATAATTACACAAAGAAAATGTGTGTTGAACATTAGTTATTATTCAAAGTTCACATGAATATAAACCCACTAAAAGATAAAACATTATATATAAATGGAATAATGTTGAATTCTCATGAAATTAAAATCTAAATAAGATTTGACACCAACTGGGCAGTAACTGAAAGGAGAGTGAGATGTGCAATATAATATTATTTAAATTATCCTTGATACGTGGTACCTAGCAAAATGTAACAAAGAAACAAGCTTATTGTGCAATAAATTAAATATTCCAAATATTGAGTAAATCAAAACTTAACAAATATAATAAAATGGTAGATGAATGTACTGACCAAAGAGCAAAATCAATCAGATTGTTGAAGTTACCAATAACAAAAAGTTCAATATTCACTTGAAACTTAAATGTGATGTATGGTACAGTATTAAAAGTTAATACAAAAAACTAGTATACAATTCAAGAATAAATTTAGAAGAAAAAAATATACAAACCTTAAATTTCTATGAAAAACTATTTCCTCAGATAAAATGGCTCCAACATTTCATGCTCTAAACAAAAAAAAAAAAATAATAATAATACTTTGCAATTAAATTATTAAAAATTCATACAACTATTAAGCAATTGTGTCAAAATAATGTCATAACATAAATTAAAGTCAATAAATAAAAAATGAAAATATATGTTCAATATCAGTTATTGGTACAATATCATAAAATAGAGGGAAAAAAACTTTATATTACAATGGAATAAAGCAGAGTTTTAGTGAAATTAAAACTTAAACATGATATGGCATTAAATGGACAATACATAAATGTTGAATGAGGATGTACGATAAAATAACTACTTGAGTTTTTTGTAATGTCTGCTACCAAGCAAAATTTATCCAAGAAACAAGCTTAACTTGCAAGAAAATAAGTATACGAAATACAAACAAACTCAAAACTAAAAAGACGTTTTAAATAATGGATTAAACTTTTGGATAATGGGCAAAATCAATCATTATGTTTAAGCTATCAATTACATAAAGTCCAATTTATTTTGCATGTGAATCATTTATGATCCTTGGTATCATAAAAAACATAACAAATAATAAAATCCATTATAAAACAGAAGAAATCTTCCTAAATACTTAACAAGAAAAACACAATTGCCATTTTAAGAGAAAATGTTGACTCCAAACAATATAAATCAGACTCCTTACGATAATAATAAAATGAAATAATAATAATCTGCATGTAATCAATGGCTTTTAACACAAGATTATGTAATGACTGAGTGAAAAAAAGTGAAAGTAAGAAAATTTAAATCAATAATTACACAAAGAAAATGTGTGTTGAACATTAGTTATTATTCAAAGTTCATATGAATATAATCCCACTTAGCGATAAAACATTTTATATAAATGCAATAATGTTGAATTCTAATGAAATTAAAATCTAAATAAGATTTGACACCAACTGGGCAGTAACTGAAAGGAGAGTGAGATGTGCAATATAATATTATTGAAGTTATCCTTGATATGTGGTAACAAGCAAAATATATCAAAGAAACAAGCTTATTGTGCAAGAAAATAAGTATTTCAAATAGTACCTAAATCAAAACCAAAAGAGGGTTTTAAATAATAGGTTAAAGTGTTGGAAAATAGGTAAAATCAACCACTCTGTTTAAGCAATCAATTACATAGAGTCCTATTTATTTTGCATATGAATCCTTTATGATCCTTGGTATCATAAAAAAACATAACAAATAATAAAATCCATTATAAAATAGATGAAATCTTCCTAAATACTTAAGAAGAAAAACACAATTGCCATTTTAAGAGAAAGTTTTGACTCCAAACAATATAAATCAGACTCATTACGATAATAATAAAATGAAATAATAATAATCTGCATGTAATCAATGGCTTTTAACACAAGATTATGTAATAAAAGAGTGAAAAAAAGTGAAAGTAAGAAAATTTAAATCAATAATTACACAAAGAAAATGTGTGTTGAACATTAGTTATTATTCAATGTTCATATGAATATAAACCCACTTAGCAATAAAACATTATATATAAATGGAATAATGTTGAATTTTAATGAAATTAAAATATAAATAAGATTTGACACCAACTGTGCAGTAACTGAAAGGAGAGTGAGATGTGCAATATAATATTATGTAAGTTATCCTTGATATGTGGTACCAAGCAAAATATATCAAAGAAACAAGCTTATTGTGCAAGAAAATAAGTATTTCAAATAGTACCTAAATCAAAACCAAAAGAGGGTTTTAAATAATAGGTTAAAGTGTTGGAAAATAGGTAAAATCAACCATTCTGTTTAAGCAATCAATTACATAGAGTCCTATTTATTTTGCATGTGAATCCTTTATGATCCTTGGTATCATAAAAAACATACCAAATAATAAAATCCATTATAAAATAGATGAAATCTTCCTAAATACTTAAGAAGAAAAACACAATTGCCATTTTAAGAGAAAATTTTGACTCCAAACAATATAAATCAGACTCATTACGATAATAATAAAATGAAATAATAATAATCTGCATGTAATCAATGGCTATTAACACAAGATTATGTAATAATTGAGTGAAAAAAAGTGAAAGTAACAAAATTCAAATCAATAATTACACAAAGAAAATGTGTGTTGAACATTAGTTATTATTCAAAGTTCATATGAATATAAACCCACTTAGCGATAAAACATTATATATAAATGGAATAATGTTGATTTCTAATGAAATTAAAATCTAAATAAGATTTGACACCAACTGGGCAGTAACTGAAAGGAGAGTGAGATGTGCAATATAAAATTATGTAAGTTATCCTTGATATGCGGTACCAAGCAAAATATATCAAAGAAACAAGCTTATTGTGCAAGAAAATAAGTATTTCAAATACTACCTAAATCAAAACCAAAAGAGGGTTTTAAATAATAGGTTAAAGTGTTGGAATATAGGTAAAATCAATCATTCTGTTTAAGCAATCAATTACATAAAGTCCTATTTATTTTGCATGTGAATCATTTATGATCCTTGGTATCATAAAAAACATAACAAATAATAAAATCCATTATAAAGCAGATGAAATCTTCCTAAATACTTAACAAGAAAAACACAATTGCCATTTTAAGAGAAAATTTTGACTCCAAACAATATAAATCAGACTCATTACAATAATAATAAAATGAAATAATAATAATCTGCATGTAATCAATGGCTTTTAACACAAGATTATGTAATGACTGAGTGAAAAAAAGTGAAAGTAAGAAAATTCAAATCAATAATTACACAAAGAAAATGTGTGTTGAACATTAGTTATTATTCAAAGTTCATATGAATATAAACCCACTTAGCGATAAAACATTATATATAAATATAATAATGTTGAATTCTAATGAAATTAAAATCTAAATAAGATTTGACACCAACTGGGCAGTAACTGAAAGGAGAGTGAGATGTGCAATATAAAATTATGTAAGTTATCCTTGATATGTGGTACCAAGCAAAATATATCAAAGAAACAAGCTTATTGTGCAAGAAAATAAGTATTTCAAATACTACCTAAATCAAAACCAAAAAAGGGTTTTAAATAATAGGTTAAAGTGTTGGAAAATAGGTAAAATCAATCATTCTGTTTAAGCAATCAATTACATAAAGTCCTATTTATTTTGCATGTGAATCATTTATGATCCTTGGTATCATAAAAAACATAACATATAATAAAATCCATTATAAAACAGATGAAATCTTCCTAAATACTTAACAAGAAAAACACAATTGCCATTTTAAGAGAAAATTTTGACTCCAAACAATATAAATCAGACTCATTACAATAATAATAAAATGAAATAATAATAATTTGCATGTAATCAATGGCTTTTAACACAAGATTATGTAATGACTGAGTGAAAAAAAGTGAAAGTAAGAAAATTCAAATCAATAATTACACAAAGAAAATGTGTGTTGAACATTAGTTATTATTCAAAGTTCACATGAATATAAACCCACTTAGAGATAAAACATTATATATAAATGGAATAATGTTGAATTCTCATGAAATTAAAATCTAAATAAGATTTGACACCAACTGGGCAGTAACTGAAAGGAGAGTGAGATGTGCAATATAATATTATTTAAATTATCCTTGATACGTGGTACCTAGCAAAATGTAACAAAGAAACAAGCTTATTGTGCAATAAATTAAATATTCCAAATATTGAGTAAATCAAAACTTAACAAATATAATAAAATGGTAGATGAATGTACTGACCAAAGAGCAAAATCAATCAGATTGTTGAAGTTACCAATAACAAAAAGTTCAATATTAACTTGAAACTTAAATGTGATGTATGGTACAGTATTAAAAGTTAATACAAAAAACTAGTATACAATTCAAGAATAACTTTAGAAGAAAAAAATATACAAACCTTAAATTTCTATGAAAAACTATTTCCTCAGATAAAATGGCTCCAACATTTCATCCTCTAAACAAAAAAAAAATAATAATACTTTGCAATTAAATTATTAAAAATTCATACAACTATTAAGCAATTGTGTCAAAATAATGTCATAACATAAATTAAAGTCAATAAATAAAAAATGAAAATATATGTTCAATATCAGTTATTGGTACAATATCATAAAATAGAGGAAAAAAAACTTCATATTACAATGGAATAAAGCAGAGTTTTAGTGAAATTAAAACTTAAACATGATATGGCATTGAATGGACAATACATCAAATGTTAAATGAGGATGTACGATAAAATAACTACTTGAGTTTTTTGTAATGTCTGCTACCAAGCAAAATTTATCCAAGAAACAAGCTTAACGTGCAAGAAAATAAGTATACGAAATACAAACAAACTCAAAACTAAAAAGACGTTTTAAATAATGGATTAAACTTTTGGATAATGGGCAAAATCAATCATTATGTTTAAGCTATCAATTACATAAAGTCAAATTTATTTTGCATGTGAATCATTTATGATCCTTGGTATCATAAAAAACATAACAAATAATAAAATCCATTATAAAACAGATGAAATCTTCCTAAATACTTAACAAGAAAAACACAATTGCCATTTTAAGAGAAAATGTTGACTCCAAACAATATAAATCAGACTCATTACGATAATAATAAAATGAAATAATAATAATCTGCATGTAATCAATGGCTTTTAACACAAGATTATGTAATAAAAGAGTGAAAAAAAGTGAAAGTAAGAAAATTTAAATCAATAATTACACAAAGAAAATGTGTGTTGAACATTAGTTATTATTCAATGTTCATATGAATATAAACCCACTTAGCAATAAAACATTATATATAAATGGAATAATGTTGAATTTTAATGAAATTAAAATATAAATAAGATTTGACACCAACTGTGCAGTAACTGAAAGGAGAGTGAGATGTGCAATATAATATTATGTAAGTTATCCTTGATATGTGGTACCAAGCAAAATATATCAAAGAAACAAGCTTATTGTGCAAGAAAATAAGTATTTCAAATAGTACCTAAATCAAAACCAAAAGAGGGTTTTAAATAATAGGTTAAAGTGTTGGAAAATAGGTAAAATCAACCATTCTGTTTAAGCAATCAATTACATAGAGTCCTATTTATTTTGCATGTGAATCCTTTATGATCCTTGGTATCATAAAAAACATAACAAATAATAAAATCCATTATAAAATAGATGAAATCTTCCTAAATACTTAAGAAGAAAAACACAATTGCCATTTTAAGAGAAAATTTTGACTCCAAACAATATAAATCAGACTCATTACGATAATAATAAAATGAAATAATAATAATCTGCATGTAATCAATGGCTATTAACACAAGATTATGTAATAATTGAGTGAAAAAAAGTGAAAGTAACAAAATTCAAATCAATAATTACACAAAGAAAATGTGTGTTGAACATTAGTTATTATTCAAAGTTCATATGAATATAAACCCACTTAGCGATAAAACATTATATATAAATGGAATAATGTTGATTTCTAATGAAATTAAAATCTAAATAAGATTTGACACCAACTGGGCAGTAACTGAAAGGAGAGTGAGATGTGCAATATAAAATTATGTAAGTTATCCTTGATATGCGGTACCAAGCAAAATATATCAAAGAAACAAGCTTATTGTGCAAGAAAATAAGTATTTCAAATACTACCTAAATCAAAACCAAAAGAGGGTTTTAAATAATAGGTTAAAGTGTTGGAATATAGGTAAAATCAATCATTCTGTTTAAGCAATCAATTACATAAAGTCCTATTTATTTTGCATGTGAATCATTTATGATCCTTGGTATCATAAAAAACATAACAAATAATAAAATCCATTATAAAGCAGATGAAATCTTCCTAAATACTTAACAAGAAAAACACAATTGCCATTTTAAGAGAAAATTTTGACTCCAAACAATATAAATCAGACTCATTACAATAATAATAAAATGAAATAATAATAATCTGCATGTAATCAATGGCTTTTAACACAAGATTATGTAATGACTGAGTGAAAAAAAGTGAAAGTAAGAAAATTCAAATCAATAATTACACAAAGAAAATGTGTGTTGAACATTAGTTATTATTCAAAGTTCATATGAATATAAACCCACTTAGCGATAAAACATTATATATAAATATAATAATGTTGAATTCTAATGAAATTAAAATCTAAATAAGATTTGACACCAACTGGGCAGTAACTGAAAGGAGAGTGAGATGTGCAATATAAAATTATGTAAGTTATCCTTGATATGTGGTAGCAAGCAAAATATATCAAAGAAACAAGCTTATTGTGCAAGAAAATAAGTATTTCAAATACTACCTAAATCAAAACCAAAAAAGGGTTTTAAATAATAGGTTAAAGTGTTGGAAAATAGGTAAAATCAATCATTCTGTTTAAGCAATCAATTACATAAAGTCCTATTTATTTTGCATGTGAATCATTTATGATCCTTGGTATCATAAAAAACATAACATATAATAAAATCCATTATAAAACAGATGAAATCTTCCTAAATACTTAACAAGAAAAACACAATTGCCATTTTAAGAGAAAATTTTGACTCCAAACAATATAAATCAGACTCATTACAATAATAATAAAATGAAATAATAATAATTTGCATGTAATCAATGGCTTTTAACACAAGATTATGTAATGACTGAGTGAAAAAAAGTGAAAGTAAGAAAATTCAAATCAATAATTACACAAAGAAAATGTGTGTTGAACATTAGTTATTATTCAAAGTTCACATGAATATAAACCCACTTAGAGATAAAACATTATATATAAATGGAATAATGTTGAATTCTCATGAAATTAAAATCTAAATAAGATTTGACACCAACTGGGCAGTAACTGAAAGGAGAGTGAGATGTGCAATATAATATTATTTAAATTATCCTTGATACGTGGTACCTAGCAAAATGTAACAAAGAAACAAGCTTATTGTGCAATAAATTAAATATTCCAAATATTGAGTAAATCAAAACTTAACAAATATAATAAAATGGTAGATGAATGTACTGACCAAAGAGCAAAATCAATCAGATTGTTGAAGTTACCAATAACAAAAAGTTCAATATTAACTTGAAACTTAAATGTGATGTATGGTACAGTATTAAAAGTTAATACAAAAAACTAGTATACAATTCAAGAATAACTTTAGAAGAAAAAAATATACAAACCTTAAATTTCTATGAAAAACTATTTCCTCAGATAAAATGGCTCCAACATTTCATCCTCTAAACAAAAAAAAAATAATAATACTTTGCAATTAAATTATTAAAAATTCATACAACTATTAAGCAATTGTGTCAAAATAATGTCATAACATAAATTAAAGTCAATAAATAAAAAATGAAAATATATGTTCAATATCAGTTATTGGTACAATATCATAAAATAGAGGAAAAAAAACTTCATATTACAATGGAATAAAGCAGAGTTTTAGTGAAATTAAAACTTAAACATGATATGGCATTGAATGGACAATACATCAAATGTTAAATGAGGATGTACGATAAAATAACTACTTGAGTTTTTTGTAATGTCTGCTACCAAGCAAAATTTATCCAAGAAACAAGCTTAACGTGCAAGAAAATAAGTATACGAAATACAAATAAACTCAAAACTAAAAAGACGTTTTAAATAATGGATTAAACTTTTGGATAATGGGCAAAATCAATCATTATGTTTAAGCTATCAATTACATAAAGTCAAATTTATTTTGCATGTGAATCATTTATGATCCTTGGTATCATAAAAAACATAACAAATAATAAAATCCATTATAAAACAGATGAAATCTTCCTAAATACTTAACAAGAAAAACACAATTGCCATTTTAAGAGAAAATGTTGACTCCAAACAATATAAATCAGACTCCTTACGATAATAATAAAATGAAATAATAATAATCTGCATGTAATCAATGGCTTTTATCACAAGATTATGTAATGACTGAGTGAAAAAAAGTGAAAGTAAGAAAATTTAAATCAATAATTACAGAAAGAAAATGTGTGTTGAACATTAGTTATTATTCAAAGTTCATATGAATATAATCCCACTTAGCGATAAAACATTATATATAAATGGAATAATGTGGAATTCTAATGAAATTAAAATCTAAATAAGATTTGACACCAACTGGGCAGTAACTGAAAGGAGAGTGAGATGTGCAATATAATATTATTGAAGTTATCCTTGATATGTGGTACCAAGCAAAATATATCAAAGAAACATGCTTATTGTGCAAGAAAATAAGTATTTCAAATACTACCTAAATCAAAAACAAAAGAGGGTTTTAAATAATAGGTTAAAGTGTTGGAAAATAGGTAAAATCAACCACTCTGTTTAAGCAATCAATTACATAGAGTCCTATTTATTTTGCATGTGAATCCTTTATGATCCTTGGAATCATAAAAAACATAACAAGTAATAAAATTCATTATAAAATAGATGAAATCTTCCTAAATACTTAACAAGAAAAACACAATTGCCATTTTAAGAGAAAATTTTGACTCCAAACAATATAAATGAGACTCATTACAATAATAATAAAATGAAATAATAATAATCTGCATGTAATCAATGGCTTTTAACACAAGATTATGTAATGACTGAGTGAAAAAAAGTGAAAGTAAGAAAATTCAAATCAATAATTACACAAAGAAAATGTGTGTTGAACATTAGTTATTATTCAAAGTTCATATGAATATAAACCCACTTAGAGATAAAACATTATATATAAATGGAATAATGTTGAATTCTCATGAAATTAAAATCTAAATAAGATTTGACACCAACTGGGCAGTAACTGAAAGGAGAGTGAGATGTGCAATATAATATTATTTAAATTATCCTTGATACGTGGTACCTAGCAAAATGTAACAAAGAAACAAGCTTATTGTGCAATAAATTAAATATTCCAAATATTGAGTAAATCAAAACTTAACAAATATAATAAAATGGTAGATGAATGTACTGACCAAAGAGCAAAATCAATCAGATTGTTGAAGTTACCAATAACAAAAAGTTCAATATTAACTTGAAACTTAAATGTGATGTATGGTACAGTATTAAAAGTTAATACAAAAAACTAGTATACAATTCAAGAATAACTTTAGAAGAAAAAAATATACAAACCTTAAATTTCTATGAAAAACTATTTCCTCAGATAAAATGGCTCCAACATTTCATCCTCTAAACAAAAAAAAAATAATAATACTTTGCAATTAAATTATTAAAAATTCATACAACTATTAAGCAATTGTGTCAAAATAATGTCATAACATAAATTAAAGTCAATAAATAAAAAATGAAAATATATGTTCAATATCAGTTATTGGTACAATATCATAAAATAGAGGAAAAAAAACTTCATATTACAATGGAATAAAGCAGAGTTTTAGTGAAATTAAAACTTAAACATGATATGGCATTGAATGGACAATACATCAAATGTTAAATGAGGATGTACGATAAAATAACTACTTGAGTTTTTTGTAATGTCTGCTACCAAGCAAAATTTATCCAAGAAACAAGCTTAACGTGCAAGAAAATAAGTATACGAAATACAAACAAACTCAAAACTAAAAAGACGTTTTAAATAATGGATTAAACTTTTGGATAATGGGCAAAATCAATCATTATGTTTAAGCTATCAATTACATAAAGTCAAATTTATTTTGCATGTGAATCATTTATGATCCTTGGTATCATAAAAAACATAACAAATAATAAAATCCATTATAAAACAGATGAAATCTTCCTAAATACTTAACAAGAAAAACACAATTGCCATTTTAAGAGAAAATGTTGACTCCAAACAATATAAATCAGACTCCTTACGATAATAATAAAATGAAATAATAATAATCTGCATGTAATCAATGGCTTTTAACACAAGATTATGTAATGACTGAGTGAAAAAAAGTGAAAGTAAGAAAATTTAAATCAATAATTACAGAAAGAAAATGTGTGTTGAACATTAGTTATTATTCAAAGTTCATATGAATATAATCCCACTTAGCGATAAAACATTATATATAAATGGAATAATGTGGAATTCTAATGAAATTAAAATCTAAATAAGATTTGACACCAACTGGGCAGTAACTGAAAGGAGAGTGAGATGTGCAATATAATATTATTGAAGTTATCCTTGATATGTGGTACCAAGCAAAATATATCAAAGAAACATGCTTATTGTGCAAGAAAATAAGTATTTCAAATACTACCTAAATCAAAAACAAAAGAGGGTTTTAAATAATAGGTTAAAGTGTTGGAAAATAGGTAAAATCAACCACTCTGTTTAAGCAATCAATTACATAGAGTCCTATTTATTTTGCATGTGAATCCTTTATGATCCTTGGAATCATAAAAAACATAACAAGTAATAAAATTCATTATAAAATAGATGAAATCTTCCTAAATACTTAAGAAGAAAAACACAATTGCCATTTTAAGAGAACGTTTTGACTCCAAACAATATAAATCAGACTCATTACGATAATAATAAAATGAAATAATAATAATCTGCATGTAATCAATGGCTTTTAACACAAGATTATGTAATGACTGAGTGAAAAAAAGTGAAAGTAAGAAAATTCAAATCAATAATTACACAAAGAAAATGTGTGTTGAACATTAGTTATTATTCAAAGTTCATATGAATATAAACCCACTTAGAGATAAAACATTATATATAAATGGAATAATGTTGAATTCTCATGAAATTAAAATCTAAATAAGATTTGACACCAACTGGGCAGTAACTGAAAGGAGAGTGAGATGTGCAATATAATATTATTTAAATTATCCTTGATATGTGGTACCAAGCAAAATATATCAAAGAAACAAGCTTATTGTGCAAGAAAATGAGTATTTCAAATACTACCTAAATCAAAAACAAAAGAGGGTTTTAAATAATAGGTTAAAGTGTTGGAAAATAGGTAAAATCAACCACTCTGTTTAAGCAATCAATTACATAGAGTCCTATTTATTTTGCATGTGAATCCTTTATGATCCTTGGAATCATAAAAAACATAACAAGTAATAAAATCCATTATAAAATAGATGGAATCTTCCTAAATACTTAACAAGAAAAACACAATTGTTATTTTAAGAGAAAATTTTGACTCCAAACAATATAAATCAGACTCATTACAATAATAATAAAAAGAAATAATAATAATTTTCATGTAATCAATGGCTTTTAACACAAGATTATGTAATGACTGAGTGAAAAAAAGTGAAAGTAAGAAAATTCAAATCAATAATTACACAAAGAAAATGTGTGTTGAACATTAGTTATTATTCAAAGTTCACATGAATATAAACCCACTTAGAGATAAAACATTATATATAAATGGAATAATGTTGAATTTTAATGAAATTAAAATATAAATAAGATTTGACACCAACTGTGCAGTAACTGAAAGGAGAGTGAGATGTGCAATATAATATTATGTAAGTTATCCTTGATATGTGGTACCAAGCAAAATATATCAAAGAAACAAGCTTATTGTGCAAGAAAATAAGTATTTCAAATAGTACCTAAATCAAAACCAAAAGAGGGTTTTGAATAATAGGTTAAAGTGTTGGAAAATAGGTAAAATCAATCATTCTGTTTAAGCAATCAATTACATAAAGTCCTATTTATTTTGCATGTGAATCATTTATGATCCTTGGTATCATAAAAAACATAACAAATAATAAAATCCATTATAAAACAGATGAAATCTTCCTAAATACTTAACAAGAAAAACACAATTGCCATTTTAAGAGAAAATTTTGACTCCAAACAATATAAATCAGACTCATTACAATAATAATAAAATTAAATAATAATAATCTGCATGTAATCAATGGCTTTTAACACAAGATTATGTAATGACTGAGTGAAAAAAAGTGAAAGTAAGAAAATTCAAATCAATAATTACACAAAGAAAATGTGTGTTGAACATTAGTTATTATTCAAAGTTCACATGAATATAAACCCACTTAGAGATAAAACATTATATATAAATGGAATAATGTTGAATTTTAATGAAATTAAAATATAAATAAGATTTGACACCAACTGTGCAGTAACTGAAAGGAGAGTGAGATGTGCAATATAATATTATGTAAGTTATCCTTGATATGTGGTACCAAGCAAAATATATCAAAGAAACAAGCTTATTTGCAAGAAAATAAGTATTTCAAATAGTACCTAAATCAAAACCAAAAGAGGGTTTTGAATAATAGGTTAAAGTGTTGGAAAATAGGTAAAATCAATCATTCTGTTTAAGCAATCAATTACATAAAGTCCTATTTATTTTGCATGTGAATCATTTATGATCCTTGGTATCATAAAAAACATAACAAATAATAAAATCCATTATAAAACAGATGAAATCTTCCTAAATACTTAACAAGAAAAACACAATTGCCATTTTAAGAGAAAATTTTGACTCCAAACAATATAAATCAGACTCATTACAATAATAATAAAATTAAATAATAATAATCTGCATGTAATCAATGGCTTTTAACACAAGATTATGTAATGACTGAGTGAAAAAAAGTGAAAGTAAGAAAATTCAAATCAATAATTACACAAAGAAAATGTGTGTTGAACATTAGTTATTATTCAAAGTTCATATGAATATAAACCCACTTAGCGATAAAACATTATATATAAATGGAATAATGTTGATTTCTAATGAAATTAAAATCTAAATAAGATTTGACACCAACTGGGCAGTAACTGAAAGGAGAGTGAGATGTGCAATATAAAATTATGTAAGTTATCCTTGATATGCGGTACCAAGCAAAATATATCAAAGAAACAAGCTTATTGTGCAAGAAAATAAGTATTTCAAATACTACCTAAATCAAAACCAAAAGAGGGTTTTAAATAATAGGTTAAAGTGTTGGAAAATAGGTAAAATCAATCATTCTGTTTAAGCAATCAATTACATAAAGTCCTATTTATTTTGCATGTGAATCATTTATGATCCTTGGTATCATAAAAAACATAACAAATAATAAAATCCATTATAAAGCAGATGAAATCTTCCTAAATACTTAACAAGAAAAACACAATTGCCATTTTAAGAGAAAATTTTGACTCCAAACAATATAAATCAGACTCATTACAATAATAATAAAATGAAATAATAATAATCTGCATGTAATCAATGGCTTTTAACACAAGATTATGTAATGACTGAGTGAAAAAAAGTGAAAGTAAGAAAATTCAAATCAATAATTACACAAAGAAAATGTGTGTTGAACATTAGTTATTATTCAAAGTTCATATGAATATAAACCCACTTAGCGATAAAACATTATATATAAATATAATAATGTTGAATTCTCATGAAATTAAAATCTAAATAAGATTTGACACCAACTGGGCAGTAACTGAAAGGAGAGTGAGATGTGCAATATAAAATTATGTCAGTTATCCTTGATATGTGGTACCAAGCAAAATATATCAAAGAAACAAGCTTATTGTGCAAGAAAATAAGTATTTCAAATAGTACCTAAATCAAAACTAAAAGAGGGTTTTAAATAATAGGTTAAAGTGTTGGAAAATAGGTAAAATCAACCATTCTGTTTAAGCAATCAATTACATAGAGTCCTATTTATTTTGCATGTGAATCCTTTATGATCCTTGGTATCATAAAAAACATAACAAATAATAAAATCCATTATAAAATAGATGAAATCTTCCTAAATACTTAAGAAGAAAAACACAATTGCCATTTTAAGAGAAAATTTTGACTCCAAACAATATAAATCAGACTCATTACGATAATAATAAAATGAAATAATAATAATCTGCATGTAATCAATGGCTATTAACACAAGATTATGTAATAATTGAGTGAAAAAAAGTGAAAGTAACAAAATTCAAATCAATAATTACACAAAGAAAATGTGTGTTGAACATTAGTTATTATTCAAAGTTCATATGAATATAAACCCACTTAGCGATAAAACATTATATATAAATGGAATAATGTTGAATTCTAATGAAATTAAAATATAATAAGATTTGACACCAACTGGGCAGTAACTGAAAGGAGAGTGAGATGTGCAATATAAAATTATGTAAGTTATCCTTGATATGTGGTACCAAGCAAAATATATCAAAGAAACAGGCTTATTGTGCAAGAAAATAAGTATTTCAAATACTACCTAAATCAAAACCAAAAGAGGGTTTTGAATAATAGGTTAAAGTGTTGGAAAATAGGTAAAATCAATCATTCTGTTTAAGCAATCAATTACATAAAGTCCTATTTATTTTGCATGTGAATCATTTATGATCCTTGGTATCATAAAAAACATAACAAATAATAAAATCCATTATAAAACAGATGAAATCTTCCTAAATACTTAACAAGAAAAAAACAATTGCCATTTTAAGAGAAAATTTTGACTCCAAACAATATAAATCAGACTCATTACAATAATAATAAAATGAAATAATAATAATCTGCATGTAATCAATGGCTTTTAACACAAGATTATGTAATGACTGAGTGAAAAAAAGTGAAAGTAAGAAAATTCAAATCAATAATTACACAAAGAAAATGTGTGTTGAACATTAGTTATTATTCAAAGTTCACATGAATATAAACCCACTTAGAGATAAAACATTATATATAAATGGAATAATGTTGAATTCTCATGAAATTAAAATCTAAATAAGATTTGACACCAACTGGGCAGTAACTGAAAGGAGAGTGAGATGTGCAATATAATATTATTTAAATTATCCTTGATACGTGGTACCTAGCAAAATGTAACAAAGAAACAAGCTTATTGTGCAATAAATTAAATATTCCAAATATTGAGTAAATCAAAACTTAACAAATATAATAAAATGGTAGATGAATGTACTGACCAAAGAGCAAAATCAATCAGATTGTTGAAGTTACCAATAACAAAAAGTTCAATATTAACTTGAAACTTAAATGTGATGTATGGTACAGTATTAAAAGTTAATACAAAAAACTAGTATACAATTCAAGAATAACTTTAGAAGAAAAAAATATACAAACCTTAAATTTCTATGAAAAACTATTTCCTCAGATAAAATGGCTCCAAAATTTCATCCTCTAAACAAAAAAAAAAATAATAATACTTTGCAATTAAATTAATAAAAATTCATACAACTATTAAGCAATTGTGTCAAAATAATGTCATAACATAAATTAAAGTCAATAAATAAAAAATGAAAATATATGTTCAATATCAGTTATTGGTACAATATCATAAAATAGAGGAAAAAAAACTTCATATTACAATGGAATAAAGCAGAGTTTTAGTGAAATTAAAACTTAAACATGATATGGCATTAAATGGACAATACATCAAATGTTAAATGAGGATGTACGATAAAATAACTACTTGAGTTTTTTGTAATGTCTGCTACCAAGCAAAATTTATCCAAGAAACAAGCTTAACGTGCAAGAAAATAAGTATACGAAATACAAACAAACTCAAAACTAAAAAGACGTTTTAAATAATGGATTAAACTTTTGGATAATGGGCAAAATCAATCATTATGTTTAAGCTATCAATTACATAAAGTCAAATTTATTTTGCATGTGAATCATTTATGATCCTTGGTATCATAAAAAACATAACAAATAATAAAATCCATTATAAAACAGATGAAATCTTCCTAAATACTTAACAAGAAAAACACAATTGCCATTTTAAGAGAAAATGTTGACTCCAAACAATATAAATCAGACTCCTTACGATAATAATAAAATGAAATAATAATAATCTGCATGTAATCAATGGCTTTTATCACAAGATTATGTAATGACTGAGTGAAAAAAAGTGAAAGTAAGAAAATTTAAATCAATAATTACAGAAAGAAAATGTGTGTTGAACATTAGTTATTATTCAAAGTTCATATGAATATAATCCCACTTAGCGATAAAACATTATATATAAATGGAATAATGTGGAATTCTAATGAAATTAAAATCTAAATAAGATTTGACACCAACTGGGCAGTAACTGAAAGGAGAGTGAGATGTGCAATATAATATTATTGAAGTTATCCTTGATATGTGGTACCAAGCAAAATATATCAAAGAAACAAGCTTATTGTGCAAGAAAATGAGTATTTCAAATACTACCTAAATCAAAAACAAAAGAGGGTTTTAAATAATAGGTTAAAGTGTTGGAAAATAGGTAAAATCAACCACTCTGTTTAAGCAATCAATTACATAGAGTCCTATTTATTTTGCATGTGAATCCTTTATGATCCTTGGAATCATAAAAAACATAACAAGTAATAAAATCCATTATAAAATAGATGAAATCTTCCTAAATACTTAACAAGAAAAACACAATTGCCATTTTAAGAGAAAATTTTGACTCCAAACAATATAAATCAGACTCATTACAATAATAATAAAATGAAATAATAATAATTTGCATGTAATCAATGGCTTTTAACACAAGATTATGTAATGACTGAGTGAAAAAAAGTGAAAGTAAGAAAATTCAAATCAATAATTACACAAAGAAAATGTGTGTTGAACATTAGTTATTATTCAAAGTTCACATGAATATAAACCCACTTAGAGATAAAACATTATATATCAATGGAATAATGTTGAATTCACATGAAATTAAAATCTAAATAAGATTTGACACCAACTGGGCAGTAACTGAAAGGAGAGTGAGATGTGCAATATAATATTATTTAAATTATCCTTGATACGTGGTACCTAGCAAAATGTAACAAAGAAACAAGCTTATTGTGCAATAAATTAAATATTCCAAATATTGAGTAAATCAAAACTTAACAAATATAATAAAATGGTAGATGAATGTACTGACCAAAGAGCAAAATCAATCAGATTGTTGAAGTTACCAATAACAAAAAGTTCAATATTAACTTGAAACTTAAATGTGATGTATGGTACAGTATTAAAAGTTAATACAAAAAACTAGTATACAATTCAAGAATAACTTTAGAAAAAAAAAATATACAAACCTTAAATTTCTATGAAAAACTATTTCCTCAGATAAAATGGCTCCAACATTTCATCCTCTAAACAAAAAAAAAAAAAAAAAAAAATAATACTTTGCAATTAAATTATTAAAAATTCATACAACTATTAAGCAATTGTGTCAAAATAATGTCATAACATAAATTAAAGTCAATAAATAAAAAATGAAAATATATGTTCAATATCAGTTATTGGTACAATATCATAAAAAAGAGAAAAAAAACTTCATATTACAATGGAATAAAGCAGAGTTTTAGTGATATTAAAACCTAAACATGATATGGCATTAAATGGACAATACATCAAATGTTCAATGAGGATGTGTGATAAAATAACTACTTGAGGTTTTTGTAATGTCTCCTACCAAGCAAAAGTTATGCAAGAAACAAGCTGAACGTGCAAGAAAATAAGTATACGAAATACAAACAAACTCAAAACTAAAAAGACGTTTTAAATAATGGATTAAACTTTTGGATAATGGTCCAAAATCAATCATTATGTTTAAGCTATCAATTACATAAAGTCCAATTTATTTTGCATGTGAATCATTTATGATCCTTGGTATCATAAAAAACATAACAAATAATAAAATCCATTATAAAATAGATGAAATCTTAGTAAATACTTAAGAAGAAAAACACAATTGCCTTTTTAAGAGAAAATGTTGACTCCAAACAATATAAATCAGACTCCTTACGATAATAATAAAATGAAATAATAATAATCTGCATGTAATCAATGGCTTTCAACACAAGATTATGTAATGACTGAGTGAAAAAAAATGAAAGTAAGAAAATTTAAATCAATAATTACACAAAGAAAATGTGTGTTGAACATTAGTTATTATTCAAAGTTCATATGAATATAATCCCACTTAGCGATAAAACATTATATATAAATGGAATAATGTTGAATTCTAATGAAATTAAAATATAAATAAGATTTGACACCAACTGGGCAGTAATTGAAAGGAGAGTGAGATGTGCAATATAATATTATTGAAGTTATCCTTGATATGTGGTACCAAGCAAAATATATCAAAGAAACAAGCTTATTCTGCAAGAAAATAAGTATTTCAAATACTACCTAAATAAAAACCAAAAGAGGGTTTTAAATAATAGGTTAAAGTGTTGGAAAATAGGTAAAATCAACCACTCTGTTTAAGCAATCAATTACATAGAGTCCTATTTATTTTGCATGTGAATCCTTTATGATCCTTGGTATCATAAAAAACATAACAAATAATAAAATCCATTATAAAATAGATGAAATCTTCCTAAATACTTAAGAAGAAAAACACAATTGCCTTTTTAAGAGAAAATTTTGACTCCAAACAATATAAATCAGACTCATTACGATAATAATAAAATGAAATAATAATAATCTGCATGTAATCAATGTCTTTTAACACAAGATTATGTAATAAAAGAGTGAAAAAAAGTGAAAGTAAGAAAATTCAAATCAATAATTACACAAAGAAAATGTGTGTTGAACATTAGTTATAATTCAAAGTTCATATGAATATAAACCCACTTAGAGATAAAACATTATATATAAATGGAATAATGTTGAATTCTCATGAAATTAAAATCTAAATAAGATTTGACACCAACTGGGCAGTAACTGAAAGGAGAGTGAGATGTGCAATATAATATTATTTAAATTATCCTTGATACGTGGTACCTAGCAAAATGTAACAAAGAAACAAGCTTATTGTGCAATAAATTAAATATTCCAAATATTGAGTAAATCAAAACTTAACAAATATAATAAAATGGTAGATGAATGTACTGACCAAAGAGCAAAATCAATCAGAACGTTGAAGTTACCAATAACAAAAAGTTCAATATTAACTTGAAACTTAAATGTGATGTATGGTACAGTATTAAAAGTTAATACAAAAAACTAGTATACAATTCAAGAATAAATTTAGAAGAAAAAAATATACAAACCTTAAATTTCTATGAAAAACTATTTCCTCAGATAAAATGGCTCCAACATTTCATGCTCTAAACAAAAAAAAAAAAAAAAAAAATAATAATAATACTTTGCAATTAAATTATTAAAAATTCATACACTTATTAAGCAATTGTGTCAAAATAATGTCATAACATAAATTAAAGTCAATAAATAAAAAATGAAAATATATGTTCAATATCAGTTATTGGTACAATATCGTAAAATAGAGGAAAAAAAAACTTCATATTACAATGGAATAAAGCAGAGTTTTAGTGAAATTAAAACTTAAACATGATATGGCATTAAATGGACAATACATCAAATGTTGAATGAGGATGTACGATAAAATAACTACTTGAGTTTTTTGTAATGTCTGCTACCAAGCAAACTTTATCCAAGAAACAAGCTTAACGTGCAAGAAAATAAGTATACGAAATACAAACAAAATCAAAACTAAAAAGACGTTTTAAATAATGGATTAAACTTTTGGATAATGGTCCAAAATCAATCATTATGTTTAAGCTATCAATTACATAAAGTCCAATTTATTTTGCATGTGAATCATTTATGATCCTTGGTATCATAAAAAACAGAACAAATAATAAAATCCATTATAAAACAGATGAAATCTTCCTAAATACTTAACAAGAAAAACACAATTGCCATTTTAAGAGAAAATGTTGACTCCAAACAATATAAATCAGACTCCTTACGATAATAATAAAATGAAATAATAATAATCTGCATGTAATCAATGGCTTTCAACACAAGATTATGTAATGACTGAGTGAAAAAAAGTGAAAGTAAGAAAATTTAAATCAATAATTACACAAAGAAAATGTGTGTTGAACATTAGTTATTATTCAAAGTTCATATGAATATAAACCCACTTAGCGATAAAGCATTATATATAAATGGAATAATGTTGAATTCTAATGAAATTAAAATCTAAATAAGATTTGACACCAACTGGGCAGTAATTGAAAGGAGAGTGAGATGTGCAATATAATATTATTGAAGTTATCCTTAATATGTGGTACCAAGCAAAATATATCAAAGAAACAAGCTTATTCTGCAAGAAAATAAGTATTTCAAATACTACCTAAATCAAAACCAAAAGAGGGTTTTAAATAATAGGTTAAAGTGTTGGAAAATAGGTAAAATCAACCACTCTGTTTAAGCAATCAATTACATGGAGTCCTATTTATTTTGCATATGAATCCTTTATGATCCTTGGTATCATAAAAAACATAACAAATAATAAAATCTATTATAAAATAGATGAAATCTACCTAAATACTTAACAAGAAAAACACAATTGCCATTTTAAGAGAAAATTTTGACTCCAAACAATATAAATCAGACTCATTACGATAATAATAAAATGAAATAATAATAATCTGCATGTAATCAATGTCTTTTAACACAAGATTATGTAATAAAAGAGTGAACAAAAGTGAAAGTAAGAAAATTTAAATCAATAATTACACAAAGAAAATGTGTGTTGAACATTAGTTATTATTCAATGTTCATATGAATATAAACCCACTTAGCAATAAAACATTATATATAAATGGAATAATGTTGAATTCTAATGAAATTAAAATCTAAATAAGATTTGACACCAACTGGGCAGTAATTGAAAGGAGAGTGAGATGTGCAATATAATATTATTGAAGTTATCCTTAATATGTGGTACCAAGCAAAATATATCAAAGAAACAAGCTTATTCTGCAAGAAAATAAGTATTTCAAATACTACCTAAATCAAAACCAAAAGAGGGTTTTAAATAATAGGTTAAAGTGTTGGAAAATAGGTAAAATCAACCACTCTGTTTAAGCAATCAATTACATGGAGTCCTATTTATTTTGCATATGAATCCTTTATGATCCTTGGTATCATAAAAAACATAACAAATAATAAAATCTATTATAAAATAGATGAAATCTACCTAAATACTTAAGAAGAAAAACACAATTGCCATTTTAAGAGAAAGTTTTGACTCCAAACAATATAAATCAGACTCATTACGATAATAATAAAATGAAATAATAATAATCTGCATGTAATCAATGGCTTTTAACACAAGATTATGTAATAAAAGAATGAAAAAAAAGTGAAAGTAAGAAAATTTAAATCAATAATTACACAAAGAAAATGTGTGTTGAACATTAGTTATTATTCAATGTTCATATGAATATAAACCCACTTAGCAATAAAACATTATATATAAATGGAATAATGTTGAATTCTAATGAAATTAAAATCTAAATAAGATTTGACACCAACTGGGCAGTAACTGAAAGGAGAGTGAGATGTGCAATATAATATTATTGAAGTTATCCTTGATATGTGGTACCAAGCAAAATATATCAAAGAAACAAGCTTATTGTGCAAGAAAATAAGTATTTCAAATACTACCTAAATCAAAACCAAAAGAGGGTTTTAAAAAATAGGTTAAAGTGTTGGAAAATAGGTAAAATCAACCACTCTGTTTAAGCAATCAATTACATAGAGTCCTATTTATTTTGCATGTGAATCATTTATGAACCTTGGTATTATAAAAAACATAACAAATAATAAAAT
Organism: Argiope bruennichi; assembly: GCF_947563725.1. NCBI lineage: Eukaryota > Metazoa > Arthropoda > Arachnida > Araneae > Araneidae > Argiope > Argiope bruennichi. The sequence goes on from NC_079162.1 coordinate 58,758,294, forward strand.
CCATTATAAAACAGATGAAATCTTCCTAAATACTTAACAAGAAAAACACAATTGCCATTTTAAGAGAAAATTTTGACTCCAAACAATATAAATCAGACTCATTACAATAATAATAAAATGAAATAATAATAATCTGCATGTAATCAATGGCTTTTAACACAAGATTATGTAATGACTGAGTGAAAAAAAGTGAAAGTAAGAAAATTCAAATCAATAATTACACAAAGAAAATGTGTGTTGAACATTAGTTATTATTCAAAGTTCACATGAATATAAACCCACTTAGAGATAAAACATTATATATAAATGGAATAATGTTGAATTCTCATGAAATTAAAATCTAAATAAGATTTGACACCAACTGGGCAGTAACTGAAAGGTGAGTGAGATGTGCAATATAATATTATTTAAATTATCCTTGATACGTGGTACCTAGCAAAATGTAACAAAGAAACAAGCTTATTGTGCAATAAATTAAATATTCCAAATATTGAGTAAATCAAAACTTAACAAATATAATAAAATGGTAGATGAATGTACTGACCAAAGAGCAAAATCAATCAGATTGTTGAAGTTACCAATAACAAAAAGTTCAATATTAACTTGAAAATAAATGTGATGTATGGTACAGTATTAAAAGTTAATACAAAAAACTAGTATACAATTCAAGAATAACTTTAGAAGAAAAAAATATACAAAAATTTAATTTCTATGAAAAACTTTTTCCTCAGATAAAATGGCTCCAACATTTCATCCTCTAAACAAAAAAAATAAATAAATAAATAATAATAATAATACTTTGCAATTAAATTATTAAAAATTCATACAACTATTAAGCAATTGTGTCAAAATAATGTCATAACATAAATTAAAGTCAATAAATAAAAAATGAAAATATATGTTCAATATCAGTTATTAGTACAATATCATAAAATAGAGGGAAAAAAACTTCATATTACAATGGAATAAAGCAGAGTTTTAGTGAAATTAAAACTTAAACATGATATGGCATTAAATGGACAATACATCAAATGTTCAATGAGGATGTGTGATAAAATAACTACCTGAGGTTTTTGTAATGTCTGCTACCAAGCAAAATTTATCCAAGAAACAAGCTTAACGTGCAAGAAAATAAGTATACGAAATACAAACAAACTCAAAACTAAAAAGACGTTTTAAATAATGGATTAAACTTTTGGATAATTGGCAAAATCAATCATTATGTTTAAGCTATCAATTACATAAAGCCCAATTTATTTTGCATGTGAATCATTTATGATCCTTGGTATCATAAAAAACATAACAAATAATAAAATCCATTATAAAACAGATGAAATCTTCCTAAATACTTAACAAGTAAAACACAATTGCCATTTTAAGAGAAAATGTTGACTCCAAACAATATAAATCAGACTCATTACGATAATAATAAAATGAAATAATAATAATCTGCATGTAATCAATGGCTTTTAACACAAGATTATGTAATGACTGAGTGAAAAAAAGTCAAAGTAAGAAAATTTAAATCAATAATTACACAAAGAAAATGTGTGTTGAACATTAGTTATTATTCAAAGTTCATATGAATATAATCCCACTTAGCGATAAAACATTATATATAAATGGAATAATGTTGAATTCTAATGAAATTAAAATCTAAATAAGATTTGACACCAACTGGGCAGTAATTGAAAGGAGAGTGAGATGTGCAATATAATATTATTGAAGTTATCTTTGATATGTGGTACCAAGCAAAATATATCAAAGAAACAAGCTTATTGTGCAAGAAAATAAGTATTTCAAATACTACCTAAATCAAAACCAATAGAGGGTTTTAAATAACAGGTTAAAGTGTTGGAAAATAGGTAAAATCAACCACTATGTTTAAGCAATCAATTACATAGAGTCCTATTTATTTTGCATGTGAATCCTTTATGATCCTTGGTATCATAAAAAACATAACAAATAATAAAATCCATTATAAAATAGATGAAATCTTCCTAAATACTTAAGAAGAAAAACACAATTGCCATTTTAAGAGAAAATTTTGACTCCAAACAATATAAATCAGACTCATTACGATAATAATAAAATGAAATAATAATAATCTGCATGTAATCAATGTCTTTTAACACAAGATTATGTAATAAAAGAGTGAACAAAAGTGAAAGTAAGAAAATTTAAATCAATAATTACACAAAGAAAATGTGTGTTGAACATTAGTTATTATTCAATGTTCATATGAATATAAACCCACTTAGCAATAAAACATTATATATAAATGGAATAATGTTGAATTCTAATGAAATTAAAATCTAAATAAGATTTGACACCAAATGGGCAGTAACTGAAAGGAGAGTGAGATGTGCAATATAATATTATTGAAGTTATCCTTGATATGTGGTACCAAGCAAAATATATCAAAGAAACAAGCTTATTGTGCAAGAAAATAAGTATTTCAAATACTACCTAAATCAAAACCAAAAGAGGGTTTTAAAAAATAGGTTAAAGTGTTGGAAAATAGGTAAAATCAACCACTCTGTTTAAGCAATCAATTACATAGAGTCCTATTTATTTTGCATGTGAATCATTTATGATCCTTGGTATTATAAAAAACATAACAAATAATAAAATCCATTATAAAACAGATGAAATCTTCCTAAATACTTAACAAGAAAAACACAATTGCCATTTTAAGAGAAAATTTTGACTCCAAACAATATAAATCAGACTCATTACAATAATAATAAAATGAAATAATAATAATCTGCATGTAATCAATGGCTTTTAACACAAGATTATGTAATGACTGAGTGAAAAAAAGTGAAAGTAAGAAAATTCAAATCAATAATTACACAAAGAAAATGTGTGTTGAACATTAGTTATTATTCAAAGTTCACATGAATATAAACCCACTTAGAGATAAAACATTATATATAAATGGAATAATGTTGAATTCTCATGAAATTAAAATCTAAATAAGATTTGACACCAACTGGGCAGTAACTGAAAGGTGAGTGAGATGTGCAATATAATATTATTTAAATTATCCTTGATACGTGGTACCTAGCAAAATGTAACAAAGAAACAAGCTTATTGTGCAATAAATTAAATATTCCAAATATTGAGTAAATCAAAACTTAACAAATATAATAAAATGGTAGATGAATGTACTGACCAAAGAGCAAAATCAATCAGATTGTTGAAGTTACCAATAACAAAAAGTTCAATATTAACTTGAAGATAAATGTGATGTATGGTACAGTATTAAAAGTTAATACAAAAAACTAGTATACAATTCAAGAATAACTTTAGAAGAAAAAAATATACAAAAATTTAATTTCTATGAAAAACTTTTTCCTCAGATAAAATGGCTCCAACATTTCATCCTCTAAACAAAAAAAAAAAAAAAAAAAAAAAAAAAAAAAAATAATAATAATAATACTTTGCAATTAAATTATTAAAAATTCATACAACTATTAAGCAATTGTGTCAAAATAATGTCATAACATAAATTAAAGTCAATAAATAAAAAATGAAAATATATGTTCAATATCAGTTATTGGTACAATATCATAAAATAGAGGAAAAAAAACTTCATATTAAAATGGAATAAAGCAGAGTTTTAGTGAAATTAAAACTTAAACATGATATGGCATTAAATGGACAATACATCAAATGTTAAATGAGGATGTACGATAAAATAACTACTTGAGTTTTTTGTAATGTCTGCTACCAAGCAAAATTTATCCAAGAAACAAGCTTAACGTGCAAGAAAATAAGTATACGAAATACAAACAAACTCAAAACTAAAAAGACGTTTTAAATAATGGATTAAACTTTTGGATAATGGGCAAAATCAATCATTATGTTTAAGCTATCAATTACATAAAGTCCAATTTATTTTGCATGTGAATCATTTATGATCCTTGGTATCATAAAAAACATAACAAATAATAAAATCCATTATAAAACAGATGAAATCTTCCTAAATACTTAACAAGAAAAACACAATTGCCATTTTAAGAGAAAATGTTGACTCCAAACAATATAAATCAGACTCCTTACGATAATAATAAAATGAAATAATAATAATCTGCATGTAATCAATGGCTTTTATCACAAGATTATGTAATGACTGAGTGAAAAAAAGTGAAAGTAAGAAAATTTAAATCAATAATTACACAAAGAAAATGTGTGTTGAACATTAGTTATTATTCAAAGTTCATATGAATATAATCCCACTTAGCGATAAAACATTATATATAAATGGAATAATGTTGAATTCTAATGAAATTAAAATCTAAATAAGATTTGACACCAACTGGGCAGTAATTGAAAGGAGAGTGAGATGTGCAATATAATATTATTGAAGTTATCCTTGATATGTGGTACCAAGCAAAATATATCAAAGAAACAAGCTTATTGTGCAAGAAAATAAGTATTTCAAATACTACCTAAATCAAAACCAAAAGAGGGTTTTAAATAACAGGTTAAAGTGTTGGAAAATAGGTAAAATCAACCACTATGTTTAAGCAATCAATTACATAGAGTCCTATTTATTTTGCATGTGAATCCTTTATGATCCTTGGTATCATAAAAAACATAACAAATAATAAAATCCATTATAAAATAGATGAAATCTTCCTAAATACTTAAGAAGAAAAACACAATTGCCATTTTAAGAGAAAATTTTGACTCCAAACAATATTAATCAGACTCATTACGATAATAATAAAATGAAATAATAATAATCTGCATGTAATCAATGTCTTTTAACACAAGATTATGTAATAAAAGAGTGAAAAAAAGTGAAAGTAAGAAAATTTAAATCAATAATTACACAAAGAAAATGTGTGTTGAACATTAGTTATTATTCAATGTTCATATGAATATAAACCCACTTAGCAATAAAACATTATATATAAAAGGAATAATGTTGAATTGTAATGAAATTAAAATATAAATAAGATTTGACACCAACTGGGCAGTAACCGAAAGGAGAGTGAGATGTGCAATATAATATTATGTAAATTATCCTTGATATGTGGTACCAAGCAAAATATATCAAAGAAACAAGCTTATTGTGCAAGAAAATGAGTATTTCAAATACTACCTAAATCAAAACCAAAAAAGGGTTTTAAATAATAGGTTAAAGTGTTGGAAAATAGGTAAAATCAATCATTCTGTTTAAGCAATCAATTACATAAAGTCCTATTTATTTTGCATGTGAATCATTTATGATCCTTGGTATCATAAAAACATAACATATAATAAAATCCATTATAAAACAGATGAAATCTTCCTAAATACTTAACAAGAAAAACACAATTGCCATTTTAAGAGAAAATTTTGACTCCAAACAATATAAATCAGACTCATTACAATAATAATAAAATGAAATAATAATAATCTGCATGTAATCAATGGCTTTTAACACAAGATTATGTAATGACTGAGTGAAAAAAAGTGAAAGTAAGAAAATTCAAATCAATAATTACACAAAGAAAATGTGTGTTGAACATTAGTTATTATTCAAAGTTCATATGAATATAAACCCACTTAGAGATAATACATTATATATAAATGGAATAATGTTGAATTCTCATGAAATTAAAATCTAAATAAGATTTGACACCAACTGGGCAGTAACTGAAAGGAGAGTGAGATGTGCAATATAATATTATTTAAATTATCCTTGATACGTGGTACCTAGCAAAATGTAACAAAGAAACAAGCTTATTGTGCAATAAATTAAATATTCCAAATATTGAGTAAATCAAAACTTAACAAATATAATAAAATGGTAGATGAATGTACTGACCAAAGAGTAAAATCAATCAGATTGTTGAAGTTACCAATAACAAAAAGTTCAATATTAACTTGAAACTTAAATGTGATGTATGGTACAGTATTAAAAGTTAATACAAAAAACTAGTATACAATTCAAGAATAACTTTAGAAGAAAAAAATATACAAACCTTAAATTACTATGAAAAACTATTTCCTCAGATAAAATGGCTCCAACATTTCATCCTCTAAACAAAAAAAAAATAATAATACTTTGCAATTAAATTATTAAAAATTCATACAACTATTAAGCAATTGTGTCAAAATAATGTCATAACATAAATTAAAGTCAATAAATAAAAAATGAAAATATATGTTCAATATCAGTTATTGGTACAATATCATAAAATAGAGGGAAAAAAACTTCATATTAAAATGGAATAAAGCAGAGTTTTAGTGAAATTAAAACTTAAACATGATATGGCATTAAATGGACAATACATCAAATGTTAAATGAGGATGTACGATAAAATAACTACTTGAGTTTTTTGTAATGTCTGCTACCAAGCAAAATTTATCCAAGAAACAAGCTTAACGTGCAAGAAAATAAGTATACGAAATACAAACAAACTCAAAACTAAAAAGACGTTTTAAATAATGGATTAAACTTTTGGATAATGGGCAAAATCAATCATTATGTTTAAGCTATCAATTACATAAAGTCCAATTTATTTTGCATGTGAATCATTTATGATCCTTGGTATCATAAAAAACATAACAAATAATAAAATCCATTATAAAACAGATGAAATCTTCCTAAATACTTAACAAGAAAAACACAATTGCCATTTTAAGAGAAAATGTTGACTCCAAACAATATAAATCAGACTCCTTACGATAATAATAAAATGAAATAATAATAATCTGCATGTAATCAATGGCTTTTATCACAAGATTATGTAATGACTGAGTGAAAAAAAGTGAAAGTAAGAAAATTTAAATCAATAATTACAGAAAGAAAATGTGTGTTGAACATTAGTTATTATTCAAAGTTCATATGAATATAATCCCACTTAGCGATAAAACATTATATATAAATGGAATAATGTGGAATTCTAATGAAATTAAAATCTAAATAAGATTTGACACCAACTGGGCAGTAACTGAAAGGAGAGTGAGATGTGCAATATAATATTATTGAAGTTATCCTTGATATGTGGTACCAAGCAAAATATATCAAAGAAACATGCTTATTGTGCAAGAAAATAAGTATTTCAAATACTACCTAAATCAAAAACAAAAGAGGGTTTTAAATAATAGGTTAAAGTGTTGGAAAATAGGTAAAATCAACCACTCTGTTTAAGCAATCAATTACATAGAGTCCTATTTATTTTGCATGTGAATCCTTTATGATCCTTGGAATCATAAAAAACATAACAAGTAATAAAATTCATTATAAAATAGATGAAATCTTCCTAAATACTTAACAAGAAAAACACAATTGCCATTTTAAGAGAAAATTTTGACTCCAAACAATATAAATCAGACTCATTACAATAATAATAAAATGAAATAATAATAATCTGCATGTAATCAATGGCTTTTAACACAAGATTATGTAATGACTGAGTGAAAAAAAGTGAAAGTAAGAAAATTCAAATCAATAATTACACAAAGAAAATGTGTGTTGAACATTAGTTATTATTCAAAGTTCATATGAATATAAACCCACTTAGAGATAATACATTATATATAAATGGAATAATGTTGAACTCTCATGAAATTAAAATCTAAATAAGATTTGACACCAACTGGGCAGTAACTGAAAGGAGAGTGAGATGTGCAATATAATATTATTTAAATTATCCTTGATACGTGGTACCTAGCAAAATGTAACAAAGAAACAAGCTTATTGTGCAATAAATTAAATATTCCAAATATTGAGTAAATCAAAACTTAACAAATATAATAAAATGGTAGATGAATGTACTGACCAAAGAGCAAAATCAATCAGATTGTTGAAGTTACCAATAACAAAAAGTTCAATATTAACTTGAAACTTAAATATGATGTATGGTACAGTATGAAAAGTTAATACAAAAAACTAGTATACAATTCAAGAATAACTTTAGAAGAAAAAAATATACAAACCTTAAATTACTATGAAAAACTATTTCCTCAGATAAAATGGCTCCAACATTTCATCCTCTAAACAAAAAAAAAAAAAAAATAATAATAATAATACTTTGCAATTAAATTATTAAAAATTCATACAACTATTAAGCAATTGTGTCAAAATAATGTCATAACAAAAATTAAAGTCAATAAATAAAAAATGAAAATATATGTTCAATATCAGTTATTGGTACAATATCATAAAATAGAGGAAAAAAAACTTCATATTACAATGGAATAAAGCAGAGTTTTAGTGAAATTAAAACTTAAACATGATATAGCATTAAATGGACAATACATCAAATGTTGAATGAGGATGTACGATAAAATAACTACTTGAGTTTTTTGTAATGTCTGCTACCAAGCAAAATTTATACAAGAAACAAGCTTAACGTGCAAGAAAATAAGTATACGAAATACAAACAAACTCAAAACTAAAAAGACGTTTTAAATAATGGATTAAACTTTTGGATAATGGGCAAAATCAATCATTATGTTTAAGCTATCAATTACATAAAGTCCAATTTATTTTCCATGTGAATCATTTATGATCCTTGGTATCATAAAAAACATAACAAATAATAAAATCCATTATAAAACAGATGAAATCTTCATAAATACTTAACAAGAAAAACACAATTACCATTTTAAGAGAAAATATTGACTCCAAACAATATAAATCAGACTCCTTACGATAATAATAAAATGAAATAATAATAATCTGCATGTAATCAATGTCTTTTAACACAAGATTATGTAATAAAAGAGTAAAAAAAAGTGAAAGTAAGAAAATTTAAATCAATAATTACACAAAGAAAATGTGTGTTGAACATTAGTTATTATTCAAAGTTCATATGAATATAATCCCACTTAGCGATAAAACATTATATATAAATGGAATAATGTTGAATTCTAATGAAATTAAAATCTAAATAAGATTTGACACCAACTGGGCAGTAATTGAAAGGAGAGTGAGATGTGCAATATAATATTATTGAAGTTATCCTTGATATGTGGTACCAAGCAAAATATATCAAAGAAACAAGCTTATTGTGCAAGAAAATAAGTATTTCAAATACTACCTAAATCAAAACCAAAAGAGGGTTTTAAAAAATAGGTTAAAGTGTTGGAAAATAGGTAAAATCAACCACTCTGTTTAAGCAATCAATTACATAGAGTCCTATTTATTTTGCATGTGAATCATTTATGATCCTTGGTATTATAAAAAACATAACAAATAATAAAATCCATTATAAAACAGATGAAATCTTCCTAAATACTTAACAAGAAAAACACAATTGCCATTTTAAGAGAAAATTTTGACTCCAAACAATATAAATCAGACTCATTACAATAATAATAAAATGAAATAATAATAATCTGCATGTAATCAATGGCTTTTAACACAAGATTATGTAATGACTGAGTGAAAAAAAGTGAAAGTAAGAAAATTCAAATCAATAATTACACAAAGAAAATGTGTGTTGAACATTAGTTATTATTCAAAGTTCACATGAATATAAACCCACTTAGAGATAAAACATTATATATAAATGGAATAATGTTGAATTCTCATGAAATTAAAATCTAAATAAGATTTGACACCAACTGGGCAGTAACTGAAAGGTGAGTGAGATGTGCAATATAATATTATTTAAATTATCCTTGATACGTGGTACCTAGCAAAATGTAACAAAGAAACAAGCTTATTGTGCAATAAATTAAATATTCCAAATATTGAGTAAATCAAAACTTAACAAATATAATAAAATGGTAGATGAATGTACTGACCAAAGAGCAAAATCAATCAGATTGTTGAAGTTACCAATAACAAAAAGTTCAATATTAACTTGAAAATAAATGTGATGTATGGTACAGTATTAAAAGTTAATACAAAAAACTAGTATACAATTCAAGAATAACTTTAGAAGAAAAAAATATACAAAAATTTAATTTCTATGAAAAACTTTTTCCTCAGATAAAATGGCTCCAACATTTCATCCTCTAAACAAACAAAAAAAAAAAAAAAAAATAATAATAATAATAATACTTTGCAATTAAATTATTAAAAATTCATACAACTATTAAGCAATTGTGTCAAAATAATGTCATAACATAAATTAAAGTCAATAAATAAAAAATGAAAATATATGTTCAATATCAGTTATTGGTACAATATCATAAAATAGAGGAAAAAAAACTTCATATTAAAATGGAATAAAGCAGAGTTTTAGTGAAATTAAAACTTAAACATGATATGGCATTAAATGGACAATACATCAAATGTTAAATGAGGATGTACGATAAAATAACTACTTGAGTTTTTTGTAATGTCTGCTACCAAGCAAAATTTATCCAAGAAACAAGCTTAACGTGCAAGAAAATAAGTATACGAAATACAAACAAACTCAAAACTAAAAAGACGTTTTAAATAATGGATTAAACTTTTGGATAATGGGCCAAATCAATCATTATGTTTAAGCTATCAATTACATAAAGTCCAATTTATTTTGCATGTGAATCATTTATGATCCTTGGTATCATAAAAAACATAACAAATAATAAAATCCATTATAAAACAGATGAAATCTTCCTAAATACTTAACAAGAAAAACACAATTGCCATTTTAAGAGAAAATGTTGCCTCCAAACAATATAAATCAGACTCATTACGATAATAATAAAATGAAATAATAATAATCTGCATGTAATCAATGGCTTTCAACACAAGATTATGTAATGACTGAGTGAAAAAAAGTGAAAGTAAGAAAATTTAAATCAATAATTACACAAAGAAAATGTGTGTTGAACATTAGTTATTATTCAAAGTTCATATGAATATAATCCCATTTAGCGATAAAACATTATATATAAATGCAATAATGTTGAATTCTAATGAAATTAAAATCTAAATAAGATTTGACACCAACTGGGCAGTAACTGAAAGGAGAGTGAGATGTGCAATATAATATTATTGAAGTTATCCTTGATATGTGGTACCAAGCAAAATATATCAAAGAAACAAGCTTATTGTGCAAGAAAATAAGTATTTCAAATACTACCTAAATCAAAACCAAAAGAGGGTTTTAAATAATAGGTTAAAGTGTTGGAAAATAGGTAAAATCAACCACTCTGTTTAAGCAATCAATTACATGGAGTCCTATTTATTTTGCATATGAATCCTTTATGATCCTTGGTATCATAAAAAACATAACAAATAATAAAATCCATTATAAAATAGATGAAATCTACCTAAATACTTAAGAAGAAAAACACAATTGCCATTTTAAGAGAAAGTTTTGACTCCAAACAATATAAATCAGACTCATTACGATAATAATAAAATGAAATAATAATAATCTGCATGTAATCAATGGCTTTTAACACAAGATTATGTAATGACTGAGTGAAAAAAAGTGAAAGTAAGAAAATTTAAATCAATAATTACACAAAGAAAATGTGTGTTGAACATTAGTTATTATTCAAAGTTCATATGAATATAATCCCACTTAGCGATAAAACATTATATATAAATGCAATAATGTTGAATTCTAATGAAATTAAAATCTAAATAAGATTTGACACCAACTGGGCAGTAACTGAAAGGAGAGTGAGATGTGCAATATAATATTATTGAAGTTATCCTTGATATGTGGTACCAAGCAAAATATATCAAAGAAACAAGCTTATTGTGCAAGAAAATAAGTATTTCAAATACTACCTAAATCAAAACCAAAAGAGGGTTTTAAATAATAGGTTAAAGTGTTGGAAAATAGGTAAAATCAACCACTCTGTTTAAGCAATCAATTACATGAAGTCCTATTTATTTTGCATATGAATCCTTTATGATCCTTGGTATCATAAAAAACATAACAAATAATAAAATCCATTATAAAATAGATGAAATCTACCTAAATACTTAAGAAGAAAAACACAATTGCCATTTTAAGAGAAAGTTTTGACTCCAAACAATATAAATCAGACTCATTACGATAATAATAAAATGAAATAATAATAATCTGCATGTAATCAATGGCTTTTAACACAAGATTATGTAATAAAAGAATGAAAAAAAGTGAAAGTAAGAAAATTTAAATCAATAATTACACAAAGAAAATGTGTGTTGAACATTAGTTATTATTCAATGTTCATATGAATATAAACCCACTTAGCAATAAAACATTATATATAAATGGAATAATGTTGAATTCTAATGAAATTAAAATCTAAATAAGATTTGACACCAACTGGGCAGTAACTGAAAGGAGAGTGAGATGTGCAATATAATATTATTGAAGTTATCCTTGATATGTGGTACCAAGCAAAATATATCAAAGAAACAAGCTTATTGTGCAAGAAAATAAGTATTTCAAATACTACCTAAATCAAAACCAAAAGAGGGTTTTAAATAATAGGTTAAAGTGTTGGAAAATAGGTAAAATCAACCACTCTGTTTAAGCAATCAATTACATGGAGTCCTATTTATTTTGCATATGAATCCTTTATGATCCTTGGTATCATAAAAAAAATAACAAATAATAAAATCCATTATAAAATAGATGAAATCTACCTAAATACTTAAGAAGAAAAACACAATTGCCATTTTAAGAGAAAGTTTTGACTCCAAACAATATAAATCAGACTCATTACGATAATAATAAAATGAAATAATAATAATCTGCATGTAATCAATGGCTTTTAACACAAGATTATGTAATAAAAGAATGAAAAAAAGTGAAAGTAAGAAAATTTAAATCAATAATTACACAAAGAAAATGTGTGTTGAACATTAGTTATTATTCAATGTTCATATGAATATAAACCCACTTAGCAATAAAACATTATATATAAATGGAATAATGTTGAATTCTAATGAAATTAAAATCTAAATAAGATTTGACACCAACTGGGCAGTAACTGAAAGGAGAGTGAGATGTGCAATATAATATTATTGAAGTTATCCTTGATATGTGGTACCAAGCAAAATATATCAAAGAAACAAGCTTATTGTGCAAGAAAATAAGTATTTCAAATACTACCTAAATCAAAACCAAAAGAGGGTTTTAAAAAATAGGTTAAAGTGTTGGAAAATAGGTAAAATCAACCACTCTGTTTAAGCAATCAATTACATAGAGTCCTATTTATTTTGCATGTGAATGATTTATGATCCTTGGTATTATAAAAAACATAACAAATAATAAAATCCATTATAAAACAGATGAAATCTTCCTAAATACTTAACAAGAAAAACACAATTGCCATTTTAAGAGAAAATTTTGACTCCAAACAATATAAATCAGACTCATTACAATAATAATAAAATGAAATAATAATAATCTGCATGTAATCAATGGCTTTTAACACAAGATTATGTAATGACTGAGTGAAAAAAAGTGAAAGTAAGAAAATTCAAATCAATAATTACACAAAGAAAATGTGTGTTGAACATTAGTTATTATTCAAAGTTCACATGAATATAAACCCACTTAGAGATAAAACATTATATATAAATGGAATAATGTTGAATTCTCATGAAATTAAAATCTAAATAAGATTTGACACCAACTGGGCAGTAACTGAAAGGTGAGTGAGATGTGCAATATAATATTATTTAAATTATCCTTGATACGTGGTACCTAGCAAAATGTAACAAAGAAACAAGCTTATTGTGCAATAAATTAAATATTCCAAATATTGAGTAAATCAAAACTTAACAAATATAATAAAATGGTAGATGAATGTACTGACCAAAGAGCAAAATCAATCAGATTGTTGAAGTTACCAATAACAAAAAGTTCAATATTAACTTGAAAATAAATGTGATGTATGGTACAGTATTAAAAGTTAATACAAAAAACTAGTATACAATTCAAGAATAACTTTAGAAGAAAAAAATATACAAAAATTTAATTTCTATGAAAAACTTTTTCCTCAGATAAAATGGCTCCAACATTTCATCCTCTAAACAAAAAAAAAAAAAAAAAAAAATAATAATAATAATAATAATACTTTGCAATTAAATTATTAAAAATTCATACAACTATTAAGCAATTGTGTCAAAATAATGTCATAACATAAATTAAAGTCAATAAATAAAAAATGAAAATATATGTTCAATATCAGTTATTAGTACAATATCATAAAATAGAGGGAAAAAAACTTCATATTACAATGGAATAAAGCAGAGTTTTAGTGAAATTAAAACTTAAACATGATATGGCATTAAATGGACAATACATCAAATGTTCAATGAGGATGTGTGATAAAATAACTACCTGAGGTTTTTGTAATGTCTGCTACCAAGCAAAATTTATCCAAGAAACAAGCTTAACGTGCAAGAAAATAAGTATACGAAATACAAACAAACTCAAAACTAAAAAGACGTTTTAAATAATGGATTAAACTTTTGGATAATGGGCAAAATCAATCATTATGTTTAAGCTATCAATTACATAAAGCCCAATTTATTTTGCATGTGAATCATTTATGATCCTTGGTATCATAAAAAACATAACAAATAATAAAATCCATTATAAAACAGATGAAATCTTCCTAAATACTTAACAAGTAAAACACAATTGCCATTTTAAGAGAAAATGTTGACTCCAAACAATATAAATCAGACTCATTACGATAATAATAAAATGAAATAATAATAATCTGCATGTAATCAATGGCTTTTAACACAAGATTATGTAATGACTGAGTGAAAAAAAGTCAAAGTAAGAAAATTTAAATCAATAATTACACAAAGAAAATGTGTGTTGAACATTAGTTATTATTCAAAGTTCATATGAATATAATCCCACTTAGCGATAAAACATTATATATAAATGGAATAATGTTGAATTCTAATGAAATTAAAATCTAAATAAGATTTGACACCAACTGGGCAGTAATTGAAAGGAGAGTGAGATGTGCAATATAATATTATTGAAGTTATCCTTGATATGTGGTACCAAGCAAAATATATCAAAGAAACAAGCTTATTGTGCAAGAAAATAAGTATTTCAAATACTACCTAAATCAAAACCAATAGAGGGTTTTAAATAACAGGTTAAAGTGTTGGAAAATAGGTAAAATCAACCACTATGTTTAAGCAATCAATTACATAGAGTCCTATTTATTTTGCATGTGAATCCTTTATGATCCTTGGTATCATAAAAAACATAACAAATAATAAAATCCATTATAAAATAGATGAAATCTTCCTAAATACTTAAGAAGAAAAACACAATTGCCATTTTAAGAGAAAATTTTGACTCCAAACAATATAAATCAGACTCATTACGATAATAATAAAATGAAATAATAATAATCTGCATGTAATCAATGTCTTTTAACACAAGATTATGTAATAAAAGAGTGAACAAAAGTGAAAGTAAGAAAATTTAAATCAATAATTACACAAAGAAAATGTGTGTTGAACATTAGTTATTATTCAATGTTCATATGAATATAAACCCACTTAGCAATAAAACATTATATATAAAAGGAACAATGTTGAATTGTAATGAAATTAAAATATAAATAAGATTTGACACCAACTGGGCAGTAACCGAAAGGAGAGTGAGATGTGCAATATAATATTATGTAAATTATCCTTGATATGTGGTACCAAGCAAAATATATCAAAGAAACAAGCTTATTGTGCAAGAAAATGAGTATTTCAAATACTACCTAAATCAAAACCAAAAAAGGGTTTTAAATAATAGGTTAAAGTGTTGGAAAATAGGTAAAATCAATCATTCTGTTTAAGCAATCAATTACATAAAGTCCTATTTATTTTGCATGTGAATCATTTATGATCCTTGGTATCATAAAAACATAACATATAATAAAATCCATTATAAAACAGATGAAATCTTCCTAAATACTTAACAAGAAAAACACAATTCCCATTTTAAGAGAAAATTTTGACTCCAAACAATATAAATCAGACTCATTACAATAATAATAAAATGAAATAATAATAATCTGCATGTAATCAATGGCTTTTAACACAAGATTATGTAATGACTGAGTGAAAAAAAGTGAAAGTAAGAAAATTCAAATCAATAATTACACAAAGAAAATGTGTGTTGTACATTAGTTATTATTTAAAGTTCATATGAATATAAACCCACTTAGAGATAATACATTATATATAAATGGAATAATGTTGAATTCTCATGAAATTAAAATCTAAATAAGATTTGACACCAACTGGGCAGTAACTGAAAGGAGAGTGAGATGTGCAATATAATATTATTTAAATTATCCTTGATACGTGGTACCTAGCAAAATGTAACAAAGAAACAAGCTTATTGTGCAATAAATTAAATATTCCAAATATTGAGTAAATCAAAACTTAACAAATATAATAAAATGGTAGATGAATGTACTGACCCAAGAGCAAAATCAATCAGATTGTTGAAGTTACCAATAACAAAAAGTTCAATATTAACTTGAAACTTAAATGTGATGTATGGTACAGTATTAAAAGTTAATACAAAAAACTAGTATACAATTCAAGAATAACTTTAGAAGAAAAAAATATACAAACCTTAAATTACTATGAAAAACTATTTCCTCAGATAAAATGGCTCCAACATTTCATCCTCTAAACAAAAAAAAAAACAAAAAAATAATAATACTTTGCAATTAAATTATTAAAAATTCATACAACTATTAAGCAATTGTGTCAAAATAATGTCATAACATAAATTAAAGTCAATAAATAAAAAATGAAAATATATGTTCAATATCAGTTATTGGTACAATATCATAAAATAGAGGAAAAAAAACTTCATATTAAAATGGAATAAAGCAGAGTTTTAGTGAAATTAAAACTTAAACATGATATGGCATTAAATGGACAATACATCAAATGTTAAATGAGGATGTACGATAAAATAACTACTTGAGTTTTTTGTAATTTCTGCTACCAAGCAAAATTTATCCAAGAAACAAGCTTAACGTGCAAGAAAATAAGTATACGACATACAAACAAACTCAAAACTAAAAAGACGTTTTAAATAATGGATTAAACTTTTGGATAATGGGCAAAATCAATCATTATGTTTAAGCTATCAATTACATAAAGTCCAATTTATTTTGCATGTGAATCATTTATGATCCTTGGTATCATAAAAAACATAACAAATAATAAAATCCATTATAAAACAGATGAAATCTTCCTAAATAACAAGAAAAACACAATTGCCATTTTAAGAGAAAATGTTGACTCCAAACAATATAAATCAGACTCCTTACGATAATAATAAAATGAAATAATAATAATCTGCATGTAATCAATGGCTTTTATCACAAGATTATGTAATGACTGAGTGAAAAAAAGTGAAAGTAAGAAAATTTAAATCAATAATTACACAAAGAAAATGTGTGTTGAACATTAGTTATTATTCAAAGTTCATATGAATATAATCCCACTTAGCGATAAAACATTATATATAAATGGAATAATGTTGAATTCTAATGAAATTAAAATCTAAATAAGATTTGACACCAACTGGGCAGTAATTGAAAGGAGAGTGAGATGTGCAATATAATATTATTGAAGTTATCCTTGATATGTGGTACCAAGCAAAATATATCAAAGAAACAAGCTTATTGTGCAAGAAAATAAGTATTTCAAATACTACCTAAATCAAAACCAAAAGAGGGTTTTAAATAACAGGTTAAAGTGTTGGAAAATAGGTAAAATCAACCACTATGTTTAAGCAATCAATTACATAGAGTCCTATTTATTTTGCATGTGAATCCTTTATGATCCTTGGTATCATAAAAAACATAACAAATAATAAAATCCATTATAAAATAGATGAAATCTTCCTAAATACTTAAGAAGAAAAACACAATTGCCATTTTAAGAGAAAATTTTGACTCCAAACAATATAAATCAGACTCATTACGATAATAATAAAATGAAATAATAATAATCTGCATGTAATCAATGTCTTTTAACACAAGATTATGTAATAAAAGAGTGAAAAAAAGTGAAAGTAAGAAAATTTAAATCAATAATTACACAAAGAAAATGTGTGTTGAACATTAGTTATTATTCAATGTTCATATCAATATAAACCCACTTAGCAATAAAACATTATATATAAAAGGAATAATGTTGAATTGTAATGAAATTAAAATATAAATAAGATTTGACACCAACTGGGCAGTAACCGAAAGGAGAGTGAGATGTGCAATATAATATTATTGAAATTATCCTTGATATGTGGTAACAAGCAAAATATATCAAAGAAACAAGCTTATTGTGCAAGAAAATGAGTATTTCAAATACTACCTAAATCAAAACCAAAAAAGGGTTTTAAATAATAGGTTAAAGTGTTGGAAAATAGGTAAAATCAATCATTCTGTTTAAGCAATCAATTACATAAAGTCCTATTTATTTTGCATGTGAATCATTTATGATCCTTGGTATCATAAAAACATAACATATAATAAAATCCATTATAAAACAGATGAAATCTTCCTAAATACTTAACAAGAAAAACACAATTGCCATTTTAAGAGAAAATTTTGACTCCAAACAATATAAATCAGACTCATTACAATAATAATAAAATGAAATAATAATAATCTGCATGTAATCAATGGCTTTTAACACAAGATTATGTAATGACTGAGTGAAAAAAAGTGAAAGTAAGAAAATTCAAATCAATAATTACACAAAGAAAATGTGTGTTGAACATTAGTTATTATTCAAAGTTCATATGAATATAAACCCACTTAGAGATAATACATTATATATAAATGGAATAATGTTGAATTCTCATGAAATTAAAATCTAAATAAGATTTGACACCAACTGGGCAGTAACTGAAAGGAGAGTGAGATGTGCAATATAATATTATTTAAATTATCCTTGATACGTGGTACCTAGCAAAATGTAACAAAGAAACAAGCTTATTGTGCAATAAATTAAATATTCCAAATATTGAGTAAATCAAAACTTAACAAATATAATAAAATGGTAGATGAATGTACTGACCCAAGAGCAAAATCAATCAGATTGTTGAAGTTACCAATAACAAAAAGTTCAATATTAACTTGAAACTTAAATGTGATGTATGGTACAGTATTAAAAGTTAATACAAAAAACTAGTATACAATTCAAGAATAACTTTAGAAGAAAAAAATATACAAACCTTAAATTACTATGAAAAACTATTTCCTCAGATAAAATGGCTCCAACATTTCATCCTCTAAACAAAAAAAAAATAATAATACTTTGCAATTAAATTATTAAAAATTCATACAACTATTAAGCAATTGTGTCAAAATAATGTCATAACATAAATTAAAGTCAATAAATAAAAAATGAAAATATATGTTCAATATCAGTTATTGGTACAATATCATAAAATAGAGGAAAAAAAAACTTCATATTACAATGGAATAAAGCAGAGTTTTAGTGAAATTAAAACTTAAACATGATATGGCATTAAATGGACAATACATCAAATGTTAAATGAGGATGTACGATAAAATAACTACTTGAGTTTTTTGTAATGTCTGCTACCAAGCAAAATTTATCCAAGAAACAAGCTTAACGTGCAAGAAAATAAGTATACGAAATACAAACAAACTCAAAACTAAAAAGACGTTTTAAATAATGGATTAAACTTTTGGATAATGGGCAAAATCAATCATTATGTTTAAGCTATCAATTACATAAAGTCCAATTTATTTTGCATGTGAATCATTTATGATCCTTGGTATCATAAAAAACATAACAAATAATAAAATCCATTATAAAACAGATGAAATCTTCCTAAATACTTAACAAGAAAAACACAATTGCCATTTTAAGAGAAAATGTTGACTCCAAACAATATAAATCAGACTCCTTACGATAATAATAAAATGAAATAATAATAATCTGCATGTAATCAATGGCTTTTATCACAAGATTATGTAATGACTGAGTGAAAAAAAGTGAAAGTAAGAAAATTTAAATCAATAATTACACAAAGAAAATGTGTGTTGAACATTAGTTATTATTCAAAGTTCATATGAATATAATCCCACTTAGCGATAAAACATTATATATAAATGGAATAATGTTGAATTCTAATGAAATTAAAATCTAAATAAGATTTGACACCAACTGGGCAGTAATTGAAAGGAGAGTGAGATGTGCAATATAATATTATTGAAGTTATCCTTGATATGTGGTACCAAGCAAAATATATCAAAGAAACAAGCTTATTGTGCAAGAAAATAAGTATTTCAAATACTACCTAAATCAAAACCAAAAGAGGGTTTTAAATAACAGGTTAAAGTGTTGGAAAATAGGTAAAATCAACCACTATGTTTAAGCAATCAATTACATAGAGTCCTATTTATTTTGCATGTGAATCCTTTATGATCCTTGGTATCATAAAAAACATAACAAATAATAAAATCCATTATAAAATAGATGAAATCTTCCTAAATACTTAAGAAGAAAAACACAATTGCCATTTTAAGAGAAAATTTTGACTCCAAACAATATAAATCAGACTCATTACGATAATAATAAAATGAAATAATAATAATCTGCATGTAATCAATGTCTTTTAACACAAGATTATGTAATAAAAGAGTGAAAAAAAGTGAAAGTAAGAAAATTTAAATCAATAATTACACAAAGAAAATGTGTGTTGAACATTAGTTATTATTCAATGTTCATATGAATATAAACCCACTTAGCAATAAAACATTATATATAAAAGGAATAATGTTGAATTGTAATGAAATTAAAATATAAATAAGATTTGACACCAACTGGGCAGTAACCGAAAGGAGAGTGAGATGTGCAATATAATATTATGTAAATTATCCTTGATATGTGGTACCAAGCAAAATATATCAAAGAAACAAGCTTATTGTGCAAGAAAATGAGTATTTCAAATACTACCTAAATCAAAACCAAAAAAGGGTTTTAAATAATAGGTTAAAGTGTTGGAAAATAGGTAAAATCAATCATTCTGTTTAAGCAATCAATTACATAAAGTCCTATTTATTTTGCATGTGAATCATTTATGATCCTTGGTATCATAAAAACATAACATATAATAAAATCCATTATAAAACAGATGAAATCTTCCTAAATACTTAACAAGAAAAACACAATTGCCATTTTAAGAGAAAATTTTGACTCCAAACAATATAAATCAGACTCATTACAATAATAATAAAATGAAATAATAATAATCTGCATGTAATCAATGGCTTTTAACACAAGATTATGTAATGACTGAGTGAAAAAAAGTGAAAGTAAGAAAATTCAAATCAATAATTACACAAAGAAAATGTGTGTTGAACATTAGTTATTATTCAAAGTTCACATGAATATAAACCCACTTAGAGATAAAACATTATATATAAATGGAATAATGTTGAATTTTAATGAAATTAAAATATAAATAAGATTTGACACCAACTGTGCAGTAACTGAAAGGAGAGTGAGATGTGCAATATAATATTATTTAAATTATCCTTGATACGTGGTACCTAGCAAAATGTAACAAAGAAACAAGCTTATTGTGCAATAAATTAAATATTCCAAATATTGAGTAAATCAAAACTTAACAAATATAATAAAATGGTAGATGAATGTACTGACCCAAGAGCAAAATCAATCAGATTGTTGAAGTTACCAATAACAAAAAGTTCAATATTAACTTGAAACTTAAATGTGATGTATGGTACAGTATTAAAAGTTAATACAAAAAACTAGTATACAATTCAAGAATAACTTTAGAAGAAAAAAATATACAAACCTTAAATTACTATGAAAAACTATTTCCTCAGATAAAATGGCTCCAACATTTCATCCTCTAAACAAAAAAAAAATAATAATACTTTGCAATTAAATTATTAAAAATTCATACAACTATTAAGCAATTGTGTCAAAATAATGTCATAACATAAATTAAAGTCAATAAATAAAAAATGAAAATATATGTTCAATATCAGTTATTGGTACAATATCATAAAATAGAGGAAAAAAAAACTTCATATTACAATGGAATAAAGCAGAGTTTTAGTGAAATTAAAACTTAAACATGATATGGCATTAAATGGACAATACATCAAATGTTAAATGAGGATGTACGATAAAATAACTACTTGAGTTTTTTGTAATGTCTGCTACCAAGCAAAATTTATCCAAGAAACAAGCTTAACGTGCAAGAAAATAAGTATACGAAATACAAACAAACTCAAAACTAAAAAGACGTTTTAAATAATGGATTAAACTTTTGGATAATGGGCAAAATCAATCATTATGTTTAAGCTATCAATTACATAAAGTCCAATTTATTTTGCATGTGAATCATTTATGATCCTTGGTATCATAAAAAACATAACAAATAATAAAATCCATTATAAAACAGATGAAATCTTCCTAAATACTTAACAAGAAAAACACAATTGCCATTTTAAGAGAAAATGTTGACTCCAAACAATATAAATCAGACTCCTTACGATAATAATAAAATGAAATAATAATAATCTGCATGTAATCAATGGCTTTTATCACAAGATTATGTAATGACTGAGTGAAAAAAAGTGAAAGTAAGAAAATTTAAATCAATAATTACACAAAGAAAATGTGTGTTGAACATTAGTTATTATTCAAAGTTCATATGAATATAATCCCACTTAGCGATAAAACATTATATATAAATGGAATAATGTTGAATTCTAATGAAATTAAAATCTAAATAAGATTTGACACCAACTGGGCAGTAATTGAAAGGAGAGTGAGATGTGCAATATAATATTATTGAAGTTATCCTTGATATGTGGTACCAAGCAAAATATATCAAAGAAACAAGCTTATTGTGCAAGAAAATAAGTATTTCAAATACTACCTAAATCAAAACCAAAAGAGGGTTTTAAATAACAGGTTAAAGTGTTGGAAAATAGGTAAAATCAACCACTATGTTTAAGCAATCAATTACATAGAGTCCTATTTATTTTGCATGTGAATCCTTTATGATCCTTGGTATCATAAAAAACATAACAAATAATAAAATCCATTATAAAATAGATGAAATCTTCCTAAATACTTAAGAAGAAAAACACAATTGCCATTTTAAGAGAAAATTTTGACTCCAAACAATATAAATCAGACTCATTACGATAATAATAAAATGAAATAATAATAATCTGCATGTAATCAATGTCTTTTAACACAAGATTATGTAATAAAAGAGTGAAAAAAAGTGAAAGTAAGAAAATTTAAATCAATAATTACACAAAGAAAATGTGTGTTGAACATTAGTTATTATTCAATGTTCATATGAATATAAACCCACTTAGCAATAAAACATTATATATAAAAGGAATAATGTTGAATTGTAATGAAATTAAAATATAAATAAGATTTGACACCAACTGGGCAGTAACCGAAAGGAGAGTGAGATGTGCAATATAATATTATGTAAATTATCCTTGATATGTGGTACCAAGCAAAATATATCAAACAAACAAGCTTATTGTGCAAGAAAATGAGTATTTCAAATACTACCTAAATCAAAACCAAAAAAGGGTTTTAAATAATAGGTTAAAGTGTTGGAAAATAGGTAAAATCAATCATTCTGTTTAAGCAATCAATTACATAAAGTCCTATTTATTTTGCATGTGAATCATTTATGATCCTTGGTATCATAAAAACATAACATATAATAAAATCCATTATAAAACAGATGAAATCTTCCTAAATACTTAACAAGAAAAACACAATTGCCATTTTAAGAGAAAATTTTGACTCCAAACAATATAAATCAGACTCATTACAATAATAATAAAATGAAATAATAATAATCTGCATGTAATCAATGGCTTTTAACACAAGATTATGTAATGACTGAGTGAAAAAAAGTGAAAGTAAGAAAATTCAAATCAATAATTACACAAAGAAAATGTGTGTTGAACATTAGTTATTATTCAAAGTTCATATGAATATAAACCCACTTAGAGATAATACATTATATATAAATGGAATAATGTTGAATTCTCATGAAATTAAAATCTAAATAAGATTTGACACCAACTGGGCAGTAACTGAAAGGAGAGTGAGATGTGCAATATAATATTATTTAAATTATCCTTGATACGTGGTACCTAGCAAAATGTAACAAAGAAACAAGCTTATTGTGCAATAAATTAAATATTCCAAATATTGAGTAAATCAAAACTTAACAAATATAATAAAATGGTAGATGAATGTACTGACCAAAGAGCAAAATCAATCAGATTGTTGAAGTTACCAATAACAAAAAGTTCAATATTAACTTGAAACTTAAATGTGATGTATGGTACAGTATTAAAAGTTAATACAAAAAACTAGTATACAATTCAAGAATAACTTTAGAAGAAAAAAATATACAAACCTTAAATTACTATGAAAAACTATTTCCTCAGATAAAATGGCTCCAACATTTCATCCTCTAAACAAAAAAAAAATAATAATACTTTGCAATTAAATTATTAAAAACTCATACAACTATTAAGCAATTGTGTCAAAATAATGTCATAACATAAATTAAAGTCAATAAATAAAAAATGAAAATATATGTTCAATATCAGTTATTGGTACAATATCATAAAATAGAGGAAAAAAAACTTCATATTAAAATGGAATAAAGCAGAGTTTTAGTGAAATTAAAACTTAAACATGATATGGCATTAAATGGACAATACATCAAATGTTAAATGAGGATGTACGATAAAATAACTACTTGAGTTTTTTGTAATGTCTGCTACCAAGCAAAATTTATCCAAGAAACAAGCTTAACGTGCAAGAAAATAAGTATACGAAATACAAACAAACTCAAAACTAAAAAGACGTTTTAAATAATGGATTAAACTTTTGGATAATGGGCAAAATCAATCATTATGTTTAAGCTATCAATTACATAAAGTCCAATTTATTTTGCATGTGAATCATTTATGATCTTTGGTATCATAAAAAACATAACAAATAATAAAATCCATTATAAAACAGATGAAATCTTCCTAAATACTTAACAAGAAAAACACAATTGCCATTTTAAGAGAAAATGTTGACTCCAAACAATATAAATCAGACTCCTTACGATAATAATAAAATGAAATAATAATAATCTGCATGTAATCAATGGCTTTTATCACAAGATTATGTAATGACTGAGTGAAAAAAAGTGAAAGTAAGAAAATTTAAATCAATAATTACAGAAAGAAAATGTGTGTTGAACATTAGTTATTATTCAAAGTTCATATGAATATAATCCCACTTAGCGATAAAACATTATATATAAATGGAATAATGTGGAATTCTAATGAAATTAAAATCTAAATAAGATTTGACACCAACTGGGCAGTAACTGAAAGGAGAGTGAGATGTGCAATATAATATTATTGAAGTTATCCTTGATATGTGGTACCAAGCAAAATATATCAAAGAAACATGCTTATTGTGCAAGAAAATAAGTATTTCAAATACTACCTAAATCAAAAACAAAAGAGGGTTTTAAATAATAGGTTAAAGTGTTGGAAAATAGGTAAAATCAACCACTCTGTTTAAGCAATCAATTACATAGAGTCCTATTTATTTTGCATGTGAATCCTTTATGATCCTTGGAATCATAAAAAACATAACAAGTAATAAAATTCATTATAAAATAGATGAAATCTTCCTAAATACTTAACAAGAAAAACACAATTGCCATTTTAAGAGAAAATTTTGACTCCAAACAATATAAATCAGACTCATTACAATAATAATAAAATGAAATAATAATAATCTGCATGTAATCAATGGCTTTTATCACAAGATTATGTAATGACTGAGTGAAAAAAAGTGAAAGTAAGAAAATTTAAATCAATAATTACAGAAAGAAAATGTGTGTTGAACATTAGTTATTATTCAAAGTTCATATGAATATAATCCCACTTAGCGATAAAACATTATATATAAATGGAATAATGTGGAATTCTAATGAAATTAAAATCTAAATAAGATTTCACACCAACTGGGCAGTAACTGAAAGGAGAGTGAGATGTGCAATATAATATTATTGAAGTTATCCTTGATATGTGGTACCAAGCAAAATATATCAAAGAAACAAGCTTATTGTGCAATAAATTAAATATTCCAAATAATGAGTAAATCAAAACTTAACAAATATAATAAAATGGTAGATGAATGTACTGACCAAAGAGCAAAATCAATCAGATTGTTGAAGTTACCAATAACAAAAAGTTCAATATTAACTTGAAACTTAAATGTGATGTATGGTACAGTATTAAAAGTTAATACAAAAAACTAGTATACAATTCAAGAATAACTTTAGAAGAAAAAAATATACAAAAATTTAATTTCTATGAAAAACTTTTTCCTCAGATAAAATGGCTCCAACATTTCATCCTCTAAACAAAAAAAAATAAAAATAATAATAATAATACTTTGCAATTAAATTATTAAAAATTCATACAACTATTAAGCAATTGTGTCAAAATAATGTCATAACATAAATTAAAGTCAATAAATAAAAAATGAAAATATATGTTCAATATCAGTTATTGGTACAATATCATAAAATAGAGGAAAAAAAACTTCATATTACAATGGAATAAAGCAGAGTTTTAGTGAAATTAAAACTTAAACATGATATAGCATTAAATGGACAATACATCAAATGTTGAATGAGGATGTACGATAAAATAACTACTTGAGTTTTTTGTAATGTCTGCTACCAAGCAAAATTTATACAAGAAACAAGCTTAACGTGCAAGAAAATAAGTATACGAAATACAAACAAACTCAAAACTAAAAAGACGTTTTAAATAATGGATTAAACTTTTGGATAATGGGCAAAATCAATCATTATGTTTAAGCTATCAATTACATAAAGTCCAATTTATTTTCCATGTGAATCATTTATGATCCTTGGTATCATAAAAAACATAACAAATAATAAAATCCATTATAAAACAGATGAAATCTTCATAAATACTTAACAAGAAAAACACAATTACCATTTTAAGAGAAAATATTGACTCCAAACAATATAAATCAGACTCCTTACGATAATAATAAAATGAAATAATAATAATCTGCATGTAATCAATGTCTTTTAACGCAAGATTATGTAATAAAAGAGTAAAAAAAAGTGAAAGTAAGAAAATTTAAATCAATAATTACACAAAGAAAATGTGTGTTGAACATTAGTTATTATTCAAAGTTCATATGAATATAATCCCACTTAGCGATAAAACATTATATATAAATGGAATAATGTTGAATTCTAATGAAATTAAAATCTAAATAAGATTTGACACCAACTGGGCAGTAATTGAAAGGAGAGTGAGATGTGCAATATAATATTATTGAAGTTATCCTTGATATGTGGTACCAAGCAAAATATATCAAAGAAACAAGCTTATTGTGCAAGAAAATAAGTATTTCAAATACTACCTAAATCAAAACCAAAAAAAGGTTTTAAATAATAGGTTAAAGTGTTGGAAAATAGGTAAAATCAATCATTCTGTTTAAGCAATCAATTACATAAAGTCCTATTTATTTTGCATGTGAATCATTTATGATCCTTGGTATCATAAAAAACATAACAAATAATAAAATCCATTATAAAACAGATGAAATCTTCCTAAATACTTAACAATAAAAACACAATTGCCATTTTAAGAGAAAATTTTGACTCCAAACAATATAAATCAGACTCATTACAATAATAATAAAATGAAATAATAATAATCTGCATGTAATCAATGGCTTTTAACACAAGATTATGTAATGACTGAGTGAAAAAAAGTGAAAGTAAGAAAATTCAAATCAATAATTACACAAAGAAAATGTGTGTTGAACATTAGTTATTATTCAAAGTTCATATGAATATAAACCCACTTAGAGATAAAACATTATATATAAATGGAATAATGTTGAATTCTCATGAAATTAAAATCTAAATAAGATTTGACACCAACTGGGCAGTAACTGAAAGGAGAGTGAGATGTGCAATATAATATTATTTAAATTATCTTTGATACGTGGTACCTAGCAAAATGTAACAAAGAAACAAGCTTATTGTGCAATAAATTAAATATTCCAAATATTGAGTAAATCAAAACTTAACAAATATAATAAAATGGTAGATGAATGTACTGACCAAAGAGCAAAATCAATCAGATCGTTGAAGTTACCAATAACAAAAAGTTCAATATTAACTTGAAACTTAAATGTGATGTATGGTACAGTATTAAAAGTTAATACAAAAAACTAGTATACAATTCAAGAATAAATTTAGAAGAAAAAAATATACAAACCTTAAATTTCTATGAAAAACTATTTCCTCAGATAAAATGGCTCCAACATTTCATGCTCTAAACAAAAAAAAAAAATAATAATACTTTGCAATTAAATTATTAAAAATTCATACAACTATTAAGCAATTGTGTCAAAATAATGTCATAACATAAATTAAAGTCAATAAATAAAAAATGAAAATATATGTTCAATATCAGTTATTGGTACAATATCATAAAAAAGAGAAAAAAAACTTCATATTACAATGGAATAAAGCAGAGTTTTAGTGAAATTAAAACCTAAACATGATATGGCATTAAATGGACAATACATCAAATGTTCAATGAGGATGTGTGATAAAATAACTACTTGAGGTTTTTGTAATGTCTCCTACCAAGCAAAAGTTATCCAAGAAACAAGCTGAACGTGCAAGAAAATAAGTATACGAAATACAAACAAACTCAAAACTAAAAAGACGTTTTAAATAATGGATTAAACTTTTGGATAATGGTCCAAAATCAATCATTATGTTTAAGCTATCAATTACATAAAGTCCAATTTATTTTGCATGTGAATCATTTATGATCCTTGGTATCATAAAAAACAGAACAAATAATAAAATCCATTATAAAACAGATGAAATCTTCCTAAATACTTAACAAGAAAAACACAATTGCCATTTTAAGAGAAAATGTTGACTCCAAACAATATAAATCAGACTCCTTACGATAATAATAAAATGAAATAATAATAATCTGCATGTAATCAATGGCTTTCAACACAAGATTATGTAATGACTGAGTGAAAAAAAGTGAAAGTAAGAAAATTTAAATCAATAATTACACAAAGAAAATGTGTGTTGAACATTAGTTATTATTCAAAGTTCATATGAATATAATCCCACTTAGCGATAAAACATTATATATAAATGGAATAATGTTGAATTCTAATGAAATTAAAATATAAATAAGATTTGACACCAACTGGGCAGTAATTGAAAGGAGAGTGAGATGTGCAATATAATATTATGTAAATTATCTCTGATATGTGGTACCAAGCAAAATATATCAAAGAAACAAGCTTATTGTGCAAGAAAATAAGTATTTCAAATACTACCTAAATCAAAACCAAAAAAGGGTTTTAAATAATAGGTTAAAGTGTTGGAAAATAGGTAAAATCAATCATTCTGTTTAAGCAATCAATTACATAAAGTCCTATTTATTTTGCATGTGAATCATTTATGATCCTTGGTATCATAAAAAACATAACAAATAATAAAATCCATTATAAAACAGATGAAATCTTCCTAAATACTTAACAAGAAAAACACAATTGCCTTTTTAAGAGAAAATTTTGACTCCAAACAATATAAATCAGACTCATTACGATAATAATAAAATGAAATAATAATAATCTGCATGTAATCAATGGCTTTTAACACAAGATTATGTAATGACTGAGTGAAAAAAAGTGAAAGTAAGAAAATTCAAATCAATAATTACACAAAGAAAATGTGTGTTGAACATTAGTTATAATTCAAAGTTCATATGAATATAAACCCACTTAGAGATAAAACATTATATATAAATGGAATAATGTTGAATTCTCATGAAATTAAAATCTAAATAAGATTTGACACCAACTGGGCAGTAACTGAAAGGAGAGTGAGATGTGCAATATAATATTATTTAAATTATCCTTGATACGTGGTACCTAGCAAAATGTAACAAAGAAACAAGCTTATTGTGCAATAAATTAAATATTCCAAATATGGAGTAAATCAAAACTTAACAAATATAATAAAATGGTAGATGAATGTACTGACCAAAGAGCAAAATCAATCAGAACGTTGAAGTTACCAATAACAAAAAGTTCAATATTAACTTGAAACTTAAATGTGATGTATGGTACAGTATTAAAAGTTAATACAAAAAAACTAGTATACAATTCAAGAATAAATTTAGAAGAAAAAAATATACAAACCTTAAATTTCTATGAAAAACTATTTCCTCAGATAAAATTGCTCCAACATTTCATGCTCTAAACAAAAAAAAAAAAAAAAAAAAAAAAAAATAATAATAATACCTTGCAATTAAATTATTAAAAATTCATACACTTATTAAGCAATTGTGTCAAAATAATGTCATAACATAAATTAAAGTCAATAAATAAAAAATGAAAATATATGTTCAATATCAGTTATTGGTACAATATCATAAAATAGAGGAAAAAAAAACTTCATATTACAATGGAATAAAGCAGAGTTTTAGTGAAATTAAAACTTAAACATGATATGGCATTAAATGGACAATACATCAAATGTTGAATGAGGATGTACGATAAAATAACTACTTGAGTTTTTTGTAATGTCTGCTACCAAGCAAAATTTATCCAAGAAACAAGCTTAACGTGCAAGAAAATAAGTATACGAAATACAAACAAACTCAAAACTAAAAAGACGTTTTAAATAATGGATTAAACTTTTGGATAATGGGCAAAATCAATCATTATGTTTAAGCTATCAATTACATAAAGTCCAATTTATTTTGCATGTGAATCATTTATGATCCTTGGTATCATAAAAAACATAACAAATAATAAAATCCATTATAAAACAGATGAAATCTTCCTAAATACTTAACAAGAAAAACACAATTGCCATTTTAAGAGAAAATGTTGACTCGAAACAATATAAATCAGACTCCTTACGATAATAATAAAATGAAATAATAATAATCTGCATGTAATCAATGGCTTTTAACACAAGATTATGTAATGACTGAGTGAAAAAAAGTGAAAGTAAGAAAATTTAAATCAATAATTACACAAAGAAAATGTGTGTTGAACATTAGTTATTATTCAAAGTTCATATGAATATAATCCCACTTAGCGATAAAACATTATATATAAATGCAATAATGTTGAATTCTAATGAAATTAAAATCTAAATAAGATTTGACACCAACTGGGCAGTAACTGAAAGGAGAGTGAGATGTGCAATATAATATTATTGAAATTATCCTTGATATGTGGTAACAAGCAAAATATATCAAAGAAACAAGCTTATTGTGCAAGAAAATAAGTATTTCAAATACTACCTAAATCAAAACCAAAAGAGGGTTTTAAATAATAGGTTAAAGTGTTGGAAAATAGGTAAAATCAACCACTCTGTTTAAGCAATCAATTACATAAAGTCCTATTTATTTTGCATGTGAATCATTTATGATCCTTGGTATCATAAAAAACATAACAGATAATAAAATCCATTATAAAACAGATGAAATCTTACTAAATACTTAACAAGAAAAACACAATTGCCATTTTAAGAGAAAATTTTGACTCCAAACAATATAAATCAGACTCATTACAATAATAATAAAATGAAATAATAATAATCTGCATGTAATCAATGGCTTTTAACACAAGATTATGTAATGACTGAGTGAAAAAAAGTGAAAGTAAGAAAATTCAAATCAATAATTACACAAAGAAAATGTGTGTTGAACATTAGTTATTATTCAAAGTTCATATGAATATAAACCCACTTAGAGATAAAACATTATATATAAATGGAATAATGTTGAAATCTCATGAAATTAAAATCTAAATAAGATTTGACACCAACTGGGCAGTAACTGAAAGGAGAGTGAGATGTGCAATATAATATTATTTAAATTATCCTTGATACGTGGTACCTAGCAAAATGTAACAAAGAAACAAGCTTATTGTGCAATAAATTAAATATTCCAAATATTGAGTAAATCAAAACTTAACAAATATAATAAAATGGTAGATGAATGTACTGACCAAAGAGCAAAATCAATCAGATTGTTGAAGTTACCAATAACAAAAAGTTCAATATTAACTTGAAACTTAAATGTGATGTATGGTACAGTATTAAAAGTTAATACAAAAAACTAGTATACAATTCAAGAATAAATTTAAAAGAAAAAAATATACAAACCTTAAATTTCTATGAAAAACTATTTCCTCAGATAAAATGGCTCCAACATTTCATGCTCTAAACAAAAAAAAAAAAAAAAAAAATAATAATAATAATACTTTGCAATTAAATTATTAAAAATTCATACACTTATTAAGCAATTGTGTCAAAATAATGTCATAACATAAATTAAAGTCAATAAATAAAAAATGAAAATATATGTTCAATATCAGTTATTGGTACAATATCATAAAAAAGAGAAAAAAAACTTCATATTACAATGGAATAAAGCAGAGTTTTAGTGAAATTAAAACCTAAACATGATATGGCATTAAATGGACAATACATCAAATGTTCAATGAGGATGTGTGATAAAATAACTACTTGAGGTTTTTGTAATGTCTCCTACCAAGCAAAAGTTATCCAAGAAACAAGCTGAACGTGCAAGAAAATAAGTATACGAAATACAAACAAACTCAAAACTAAAAAGACGTTTTAAATAATGGATTAAACTTTTGGATAATGGTCCAAAATCAATCATTATGTTTAAGCTATCAATTACATAAAGTCCAATTTATTTTGCATGTGAATCATTTATGATCCTTGGTATCATAAAAAACAGAACAAATAATAAAATCCATTATAAAACAGATGAAATCTTCCTAAATACTTAACAAGAAAAACACAATTGCCATTTTAAGAGAAAATGTTGACTCCAAACAATATAAATCAGACTCCTTACGATAATAATAAAATGAAATAATAATAATCTGCATGTAATCAATGGCTTTCAACACAAGATTATGTAATGACTGAGTGAAAAAAAGTGAAAGTAAGAAAATTTAAATCAATAATTACACAAAGAAAATGTGTGTTGAACATTAGTTATTATTCAAAGTTCATATGAATATAATCCCACTTAGCGATAAAACATTATATATAAATGGAATAATGTTGAATTCTAATGAAATTAAAATATAAATAAGATTTGACACCAACTGGGCAGTAATTGAAAGGAGAGTGAGATGTGCAATATAATATTATTGAAGTTATCCTTGATATGTGGTACCAAGCAAAATATATCAAAGAAACAAGCTTATTCTGCAAGAAAATAAGTATTTCAAATACTACCTAAATCAAAACCAAAAGAGGGTTTTAAATAATAGGTTAAAGTGTTGGAAAATAGGTAAAATCAACCACTCTGTTTAAGCAATCAATTACATAGAGTCCTATTTATTTTGCATGTGAATCCTTTATGATCCTCGGTATCATAAAAAAACATAACAAATAATAAAATCCATTATAAAATAGATGAAATCTTCCTAAATACTTAAGAAGAAAAACACAATTGCCTTTTTAAGAGAAAATTTTGATTCCAAACAATATAAATCAGACTCATTACGATAATAATAAAATGAAATAATAATAATCTGCATGTAATCAATGTCTTTTAACACAAGATTATGTAATAAAAGAGTGAAAAAAAGTGAAAGTAAGAAAATTTAAATCAATAATTACACAAAGAAAATGTGTGTTGAACATTAGTTATTATTCAATTTTCATATGAATATAAACCCACTTAGCAATAAAACATTATATATAAATGGAATAATATTGAATTCTAATGAAATTAAATATAAATAAGATTTGACACCAACTGGGCAGTAACTGAAAGGAGAGTGAGATGTGCAATATAATATTATGTAAATTATCTCTGATATGTGGTACCAAGCAAAATATATCAAAGAAACAAGCTTATTGTGCAAGAAAATAAGTATTTCAAATACTACCTAAATCAAAACCAAAAAAGGGTTTTAAATAATAGGTTAAAGTGTTGGAAAATAGGTAAAATCAATCATTCTGTTTAAGCAATCAATTACATAAAGTCCTATTTATTTTGCATGTGAATCATTTATGATCCTTGGTATCATAAAAAACATAACAAATAATAAAATCCATTATAAAACAGATGAAATCTTCCTAAATACTTAACAAGAAAAACACAATTGCCATTTTAAGAGAAAATTTTGACTCCAAACAATATAAATCAGACTCATTACAATAATAATAAAATGAAATAATAATAATCTGCATGTAATCAATGGCTTTTAACACAAGATTATGTAATGACTGAGTGAAAGTAAGAAAATTCAAATCAATAATTACACAAA
Organism: Argiope bruennichi; assembly: GCF_947563725.1. Lineage (NCBI taxonomy): Eukaryota > Metazoa > Arthropoda > Arachnida > Araneae > Araneidae > Argiope > Argiope bruennichi. Next base: position 58,792,690 of record NC_079162.1, read on the forward strand.
GAAAATGTGTGTTGAACATTAGTTATTATTCAAAGTTCATATGAATATAAACCCACTTAGAGATAAAACATGATATATAAATGGAATAATGTTGAATTCTCATGAAATTAAAATCTAAATAAGATTTGACACCAACTGGGCAGTAACTGAAAGGAGAGTGAGATGTGCAATATAATATTATTTAAATTATCCTTGATACGTAGTACCTAGCAAAATGTAACAAAGAAACAAGCTTATTGTGCAATAAATTAAATATTCCAAATATTGAGTAAATCAAAACTTAACAAATATAATAAAATGGTAGATGAATGTACTGACCAAAGAGCAAAATCAATCAGATTGTTGAAGTTACCAATAACAAAAAGTTCAATATTAACTTGAAACTTAAATGTGATGTATTATACAGTATTAAAAGTTAATACAAAAAACTAGTATACAATTCAAGAATAAATTTAGAAGAAAAAAATATACAAACCTTAAATTTCTATGAAAAACTATTTCCTCAGATAAAATGGCTCCAACATTTCATGCTCTAAACAAAAAAAAAAAAATAATAATAATAATACTTTGCAATTAAATTATTAAAAATTCATACACTTATTAAGCAATTGTGTCAAAATAATGTCATAACATAAATTAAAGTCAATAAATAAAAAATGAAAATATATGTTCAATATCAGTTATTGGTACAATATCATAAAATAGAGGAAAAAAAAACTTCATATTACAATGGAATAAAGCAGAGTTTTAGTGAAATTAAAACTTAAACATAATATGGCATTAAATGGACAATACATCAAATGTTGAATGAGGATGTACGATAAAATAACTACTTGAGTTTTTTGTAATGTCTGCTACCAAGCAAAATTTATCCAAGAAACAAGCTTAACGTGCAAGAAAATAAGTATACGAAATACAAACAAACTCAAAACTAAAAAGACGTTTTAAATAATGGATTAAACTTTTGGATAATGGGCAAAATCAATCATTATGTTTAAGCTATCAATTACATAAAGTCCAATTTATTTTGCATGTGAATCATTTATGATCCTTGGTATCATAAAAAACATAACAAATAATAAAATCCATTATAAAACAGATGAAATCTTCCTAAATACTTAACAAGAAAAACACAATTGCCATTTTAAGAGAAAATGTTGACTCGAAACAATATAAATCAGACTCCTTACGATAATAATAAAATGAAATAATAATAATCTGCATGTAATCAATGGCTTTTAACACAAGATTATGTAATGACTGAGTGAAAAAAAGTGAAAGTAAGAAAATTTAAATCAATAATTACACAAAGAAAATGTGTGTTGAACATTAGTTATTATTCAAAGTTCATATGAATATAATCCCACTTAGCGATAAAACATTATATATAAATGCAATAATGTTGAATTCTAATGAAATTAAAATCTAAATAAGATTTGACACCAACTGGGCAGTAACTGAAAGGAGAGTGAGATGTGCAATATAATATTATTGAAGTTATCCTTGATATGTGGTAACAAGCAAAATATATCAAAGAAACAAGCTTATTGTGCAAGAAAATAAGTATTTCAAATACTACCTAAATCAAAACCAAAAGAGGGTTTAAAATAATAGGTTAAAGTGTTGGAAAATAGGTAAAATCAACCACTCTGTTTAAGCAATCAATTACATAAAGTCCTATTTATTTTGCATGTGAATCATTTATGATCCTTGGTATCATAAAAAACATAACAGATAATAAAATCCATTATAAAACAGATGAAATCTTACTAAATACTTAACAAGAAAAACACAATTGCCATTTTAAGAGAAAATTTTGACTCCAAACAATATAAATCAGACTCATTACAATAATAATAAAATGAAATAATAATAATCTGCATGTAATCAATGGCTTTTAACACAAGATTATGTAATGACTGAGTGAAAAAAAGTGAAAGTAAGAAAATTCAAATCAATAATTACACAAAGAAAATGTGTGTTGAACATTAGTTATTATTCAAAGTTCATATGAATATAAACCCACTTAGAGATAAAACATTATATATAAATGGAATAATGTTGAAATCTCATGAAATTAAAATCTAAATAAGATTTGACACCAACTGGGCAGTAACTGAAAGGAGAGTGAGATGTGCAATATAATATTATTTAAATTATCCTTGATACGTGGTACCTAGCAAAATGTAACAAAGAAACAAGCTTATTGTGCAATAAATTAAATATTCCAAATATTGAGTAAATCAAAACTTAACAAATATAATAAAATGGTAGATGAATGTACTGACCAAAGAGCAAAATCAATCAGATTGTTGAAGTTACCAATAACAAAAAGTTCAATATTAACTTGAAACTTAAATGTGATGTATGGTACAGTATTAAAAGTTAATACAAAAAACTAGTATACAATTCAAGAATAAATTTAGAAGAAAAAAATATACAAACCTTAAATTTCTATGAAAAACTATTTCCTCAGATAAAATGGCTCCAACATTTCATGCTCTAAACAAAACAAAAAAAAAAAATAATAATAATAATAATACTTTGGAATTAAATTATTAAAAATTCATACACTTATTAAGCAATTGTGTCAAAATAATGTCATAACATAAATTAAAGTCAATAAATAAAAAATGAAAATATATGTTCAATATCAGTTATTGGTACAATATCATAAAATAGAGGGAAAAAAACTTCATATTACAATGGAATAAAGCAGAGTTTTAGTGAAATTAAAACTTTAACATGATATGGCATTAAATGGACAATACATCAAATGTTGAATGAGGATGTACGATAAAATAACTACTTGAGTTTTTTGTAATGTCTGCTAACAAGCAAAATTTATCCAAGAAACAAGCTTAACGTGCAAGAAAATAAGTATACGAAATACAAACAAACTCAAAACTAAAAAGACGTTTTAAATAATGGATTAAACTTTTGGATAATGGGCAAAATCAATCATTATGTTTAAGCTATCAATTACATAAAGTCCAATTTATTTTGCATGTGAATCATTTATGATCCTTGGTATCATAAAAAACATAACAAATAATAAAATCCATTATAAAACAGATGAAATCTTCCTAAATACTTAACAAGAAAAACACAATTGCCATTTTAAGAGAAAATGTTGACTCGAAACAATATAAATCAGACTCCTTACGATAATAATAAAATGAAATAATAATAATCTGCATGTAATCAATGGCTTTTAACACAAGATTATGTAATGACTGAGTGAAAAAAAGTGAAAGTAAGAAAATTTAAATCAATAATTACACAAAGAAAATGTGTGTTGAACATTAGTTATTATTCAAAGTTCATATGAATATAATCCCACTTAGCGATAAAACATTATATATAAATGCAATAATGTTGAATTCTAATGAAATTAAAATCTAAATAAGATTTGACACCAACTGGGCAGTAACTGAAAGGAGAGTGAGATGTGCAATATAATATTATTGAAGTTATCCTTGATATGTGGTAACAAGCAAAATATATCAAAGAAACAAGCTTATTGTGCAAGAAAATAAGTATTTCAAATACTACCTAAATCAAAACCAAAAGAGGGTTTTAAATAATAGGTTAAAGTGTTGGAAAATAGGTAAAATCAACCACTCTGTTTAAGCAATCAATTACATAGAGTCCTATTTATTTTGCATATGAATCCTTTATGATCCTTGGTATCATAAAAAAAGTAACAAATAATAAAATCCATTATAAAATAGATTAAATCTTCCTAAATACTTAAGAAGAAAAACACAATTGCCTTTTTAAGAGAAAATTTTGACTCTAAACAATATAAATCAGACTCATTACGATAATAATAAAATGAAATAATAATAATCTGCATGTAATCAATGTCTTTTAACACAAGATTATGTAATAAAAGAGTGAAAAAAAGTGAAAGTAAGAAAATTTAAATCAATAATTACACAAAGAAAATGTGTGTTGAACATTAGTTATTATTCAATGTTCATATGAATATAAACCCACTTAGCAATAAAACATTATATATAAATGGAATAATGTTGAATTCTAATGAAATTAAAATATAAATAAGATTTGACACCAACTGGGCGGTAACTGAAAGGAGAGTGAGATGTGCAATATAATATTATGTAAATTATCCTTGATGTGTGGTACCAAGCAAAATATATCAAAGAAACAAGCTTATTGTGCAAGAAAATAAGTATTTCAAATACTACCTAAATCAAAACCAAAAAAGGGTTTTAAATAATAGGTTAAAGTGTTGGAAAATAGGTAAAATCAATCATTCTGTTTAAGCAATCAATTACATAAAGTCCTATTTATTTTGCATGTGAATCATTTATGATCCTTGGTATCATAAAAAACATAACAAATAATAAAATCCATTATAAAACAGATGAAATCTTCCTAAATACTTAACAAGAAAAACACAATTGCCATTTTAAGAGAAAATTTTGACTCCAAACAATATAAATCAGACTCATTACAATAATAATAAAATGAAATAATAATAATCTGCATGTAATCAATGGCTTTTAACACAAGATTATGTAATGACTGAGTGAAAAAAAGTGAAAGTAAGAAAATTCAAATCAATAATTACACAAAGAAAATGTGTGTTGAACATTAGTTATTATTCAAAGTTCATATGAATATAAACCCACTTAGAGATAAAACATGATATATAAATGGAATAATGTTGAATTCTCATGAAATTAAAATCTAAATAAGATTTGACACCAACTGGGCAGTAACTGAAAGGAGAGTGAGATGTGCAATATAATATTATTTAAATTATCCTTGATACGTGGTACCTAGCAAAATGTAACAAAGAAACAAGCTTATTGTGCAATAAATTAAATATTCCAAATATTGAGTAAATCAAAACTTAACAAATATAATAAAATGGTAGATGAATGTACTGACCAAAGAGCAAAATCAATCAGATTGTTGAAGTTACCAATAACAAAAAGTTCAATATTAACTTGAAACTTAAATGTGATGTATTATACAGTATTAAAAGTTAATACAAAAAACTAGTATACAATTCAAGAATAAATTTAGAAGAAAAAAATATACAAACCTTAAATTTCTATGAAAAACTATTTCCTCAGATAAAATGGCTCCAACATTTCATGCTCTAAACAAAAAAAAAAAAAAAAAAAAATAATAATAATAATAATAATACTTTGCAATTAAATTATTAAAAATTCATACACTTATTAAGCAATTGTGTCAAAATAATGTCATAACATAAATTAAAGTCAACAAATAAAAAATGAAAATATATGTTCAATATCAGTTATTGGTACAATATCATAAAATAGAGGGAAAAAAACTTCATATTACAATGGAATAAAGCAGAGTTTTAGTGAAATTAAAACTTAAACATGATATGGCATTAAATGGACAATACATCAAATGTTGAATGAGGATGTACGATAAAATAACTACTTGAGTTTTTTGTAATGTCTGCTACCAAGCAAAATTTATCCAAGAAACAAGCTTAACGTGCAAGAAAATAAGTATACGAAATACAAACAAACTCAAAACTAAAAAGACGTTTTAAATAATGGATTAAACTTTCGGATAATGGGCAAAATCAATCATTATGTTTAAGCTATTAATTACATAAAGTCCAATTTATTTTGCATGTGAATCATTAATGATCCTTGGTATCATAAAAAACATAACAAATAATAAAATCCATTATAAAACAGATGAAATCTTCCTAAATACTTAACAAGAAAAACACAATTGCCATTTTAAGAGAAAATGTTGACTCCAAACAATATAAATCAGACTCATTACAATAATAATAAAATGAAATAATAATAATCTGCATGTAATCAATGGCTTTTAACACAAGATTATGTAATGACTGAGTGAAAAAAAGTGAAAGTAAGAAAATTTAAATCAATAATTACACAAAGAAAATGTGTGTTGAACATTAGTTATTATTCAAAGTTCATATGAATATAATCCCACTTAGCGATAAAACATTATATACAAATGCAATAATGTTGAATTCTAATGAAATTAAAATCTAAATAAGATTTGACACCAACTGGGCAGTAACTGAAAGGAGAGTGAGATGTGCAATATAATATTATGTAAATTATCCTTGATATGTGGTACCAAGCAAAATATATCAAAGAAACAAGCTTATTGTGCAAGAAAATAAGTATTTCAAATACTACCTAAATCAAAACCAAAAAAGGGTTTTAAATAATCGGTTAAAGTGTTGGAAAATAGGTAAAATCAATCATTCTGTTTAAGCAATCAATTACATAAAGTCCTATTTATTTTGCATGTGAATCATTTATGATCCTTGGTATCATAAAAAACATAACAGATAATAAAATCCATTATAAAACAGATGAAATCTTACTAAATACTTAACAAGAAAAACACAATTGCCATTTTAAGAGAAAATTTTGACTCCAAACAATATAAATCAGACTCATTACAATAATAATAAAATGAAATAATAATAATCTGCATGTAATCAATGGCTTTTAACACAAGATTATGTAATGACTGAGTGAAAAAAAGTGAAAGTAAGAAAATTCAAATCAATAATTACACAAAGAAAATGTGTGTTGAACATTAGTTATTATTCAAAGTTCATATGAATATAAACCCACTTAGAGATAAAACATTATATATAAATGGAATAATGTTGAATTCTCATGAAATTAAAATCTAAATAAGATTTGACACCAACTGGGCAGTAACTGAAAGGAGAGTGAGATGTGCAATATAATATTATTTAAATTATCCTTGATACGTGGTACCTAGCAAAATGTAACAAAGAAACAAGCTTATTGTGCAATAAATTAAATATTCCAAATATTGAGTAAATCAAAACTTAACAAATATAATAAAATGGTAGATGAATGTACTGACCAAAGAGCAAAATCAATCAGATTGTTGAAGTTACCAATAACAAAAAGTTCAATATTAACTTGAAACTTAAATGTGATGTATGGTACAGTATTAAAAGTTAATACAAAAAACTAGTATACAATTCAAGAATAAATTTAGAAGAAAAAAATATACAAACCTTAAATTTCTATGAAAAACTATTTCCTCAGACAAAATGGCTCCAACATTTCATGCTCTAAACAAAAAAAAAAAAAAAAAAAAAAAAAAAAAATAATACTTTGCAATTAAATTATTAAAAATTCATACACTTATTAAGCAATTGTGTCAAAATAATGTCATAACATAAATTAAAGTCAATAAATAAAAAATGAAAATATATGTTCAATATCAGTTATTGGTACAATATCATAAAATAGAGGAAAAAAAACTTCATATTACAATGGAATAAAGCAGAGTTTTAGTGAAATTAAAACTTAAACATGATATGGCATTAAATGGACAATACATCAAATGTTGAATGAGGATGTACAATAAAATAACTACTTGAGTTTTTTGTAATGTCTGCTACCAAGCAAAATTTATCCAAGAAACAAGCTTAACGTGCAAGAAAATAAGTATACGAAATACAAACAAACTCAAAACTAAAAAGACGTTTTAAATAATGGATTAAACTTTTGGATAATGGGCAAAATCAATCATTATGTTTAAGCTATCAATTACATAAAGTCCAATTTATTTTGCATGTGAATCATTTATGATCCTTGGTATCATAAAAAACATAACAAATAATAAAATCCATCATAAAACAGATGAAATCTTCCTAAATACTTAACAAGAAAAACACAATTGCCATTTTAAGAGAAAATGTTGACTCCAAACAATATAAATCAGACTCCTTACGATAATAATAAAATGAAATAATAATAATCTGCATGTAATCAATGGCTTTTAACACAAGATTATGTAATGACTGAGTGAAAAAAAGTGAAACTAAGAAAATTTAAATCAATAATTACACAAAGAAAATGTGTGTTGAACATTAGTTATTATTCAAAGTTCATATGAATATAATCCCACTTAGCGATAAAACATTATATATAAATGCAATAATGTTGAATTCTAATGAAATTAAAATCTAAATAAGATTTGACACGAACTGGGCAGTAACTGAAAGGAGAGTGAGATGTGCAATATAATATTATTGAAGTTATCCTTGATATGTGGTAACAAGCAAAATATATCAAAGAAACAAGCTTATTGTGCAAGAAAATAAGTATTTCAAATACTACCTAAATCAAAACCAAAAGAGGGTTTTAAATAATAGGTTAAAGTGTTGGAAAATAGGTAAAATCAACCACTCTGTTTAAGCAATCAATTACATAGAGTCCTATTTATTTTGCATATGAATCCTTTATGATCCTTGGTATCATAAAAAACCTAACAAATAATAAAATCCATTATAAAATAGATGAAATCTTCCTAAATACTTAAGAAGAAAAACACAATTGCCTTTTTAAGAGAAAATTTTGTCTCCAAACAATATAAATCAGACTCATTACGATAATAATAAAATGAAATAATAATAATCTGCATGTAATCAATGTCTTTTAACACAAGATTATGTAATAAAAGAGTGAAAAAAAGTGAAAGTAAGAAAATTTAAATCAATAATTACACAAAGAAAATGTGTGTTGAACATTAGTTATTATTCAATGTTCATATGAATATAAACCCACTTAGCAATAAAACATTATATATAAATGGAATAATGTTGAATTCTAATGAAATTAAAATATAAATAAGATTTGACACCAACTGGGCAGTAACTGAAAGGAGAGTGAGATGTGCAATATAATATTATGTAAATTATCCTTGATGTGTGGTACCAAGCAAAATATATCAAAGAAACAAGCTTATTGTGCAAGAAAATAAGTATTTCAAATACTACCTAAATCAAAACCAAAAAAGGGTTTTAAATAATAGGTTAAAGTGTTGGAAAATAGGTAAAATCAATCATTCTGTTTAAGCAATCAATTACATAAAGTCCTATTTATTTTGCATGTGAATCATTTATGATCCTTGGTATCATAAAAAACATAACAAATAATAAAATCCATTATAAAACAGATGAAATCTTCCTAAATACTTAACAAGAAAAACACAATTGTCATTTTAAGAGAAAATTTTGACTCCAAACAATATAAATCAGACTCATTACAATAATAATAAAATGAAATAATAATAATCCGCATTGAATCAATGGCTTTTAACACAAGATTATGTAATGACCGAGTGAAAAAAAGTGAAAGTAAGAAAATTCAAATCAATAATTACACAAAGAAAATGTGTGTTGAACATTAGTTATTATTCAAAGTTCATATGAATATAAACCCACTTAGAGATAAAACATGATATATAAATGGAATAATGTTGAATTCTCATGAAATTAAAATCTAAATAAGATTTGACACCAACTGGGCAGTAACTGAAAGGAGAGTGAGATGTGCAATATAATATTATTTAAATTATCCTTGATACGTGGTACCTAGCAAAATGTAACAAAGAAACAAGCTTATTGTGCAATAAATTAAATATTCCAAATATTGAGTAAATCAAAACTTAACAAATATAATAAAATGGTAGATGAATGTACTGACCAAAGAGCAAAATCAATCAGATTGTTGAAGTTACCAATAACAAAAAGTTCAATATTAAGTTGAAACTTAAATGTGATGTATGGTACAGTATTAAAAGTTAATACAAAAAACTAGTATACAATTCAAGAATAAATTTAGAAGAAAAAAATATACAAACCTTAAATTTCTATGAAAAACTATTTCCTCAGACAAAATGGCTCCAACATTTCATGCTCTAAACAAACAAAAAAAAAAAAAATAATACTTTGCAATTAAATTATTAAAAATTCATACACTAATTAAGCAATTGTGTCAAAATAATGTCATAACATAAATTAAAGTCAATAAATAAAAAATGAAAATATATGTTCAAAATCAGTTATTGGTACAATATCATAAAATAGAGGAAAAAAAACTTCATATTACAATGGAATAAAGCAGAGTTTTAGTGAAATTAAAACTTAAACATGATATGGCATTAAATGGACAATACATCAAATGTTGAATGAGGATGTACGATAAAATAACTACTTGAGTTTTTTGTAATGTCTGCTACCAAGCAAAAGTTATCCAAGAAACAAGCTTAACGTGCAAGAAAATAAGTATACGAAATACAAACAAACTCAAAACTAAAAAGACGTTTTAAATAATGGATTAAACTTTTGGATAATGGGCAAAATCAATCATTATGTTTAAGCTATCAATTACATAAAGTCCAATTTATTTTGCATGTGAATCATTTATGATCCTTGGTATCATAAAAAACATAACAAATAATAAAATCCATCATAAAACAGATGAAATCTTCCTAAATACTTAACAAGAAAAACACAATTGCCATTTTAAGAGAAAATGTTGACTCCAAACAATATAAATCATACTCCTTACGATAATAATAAAATGAAATAATAATAATCTGCATGTAATCAATGGCTTTTAACACAAGATTATGTAATGACTGAGTGAAAAAAAGTGAAAGTAAGAAAATTTAAATCAATAATTACACAAAGAAAATGTGTGTTGAACATTAGTTATTATTCAAAGTTCATATGAATATAATCCCACTTAGCGATAAAACATTATATATAAATGCAATAATGTTGAATTCTAATGAAATTAAAATCTAAATAAGATTTGACACCAACTGGGCAGTAACTGAAAGGAGAGTGAGATGTGCAATATAATATTATTGAAGTTATCCTTGATATGTGGTAATAAGCAGAATATTTCAAAGAAACAAGCTTATTGTGCAAGAAAATAAGTATTTCAAATACTACCTAAATCAAAACCAAAAGAGGGTTTTAAATAATAGGTTAAAGTGTTGGAAAATAGGTAAAATCAACCACTCTGTTTAAGCAATCAATTACATAGAGTCCTATTTATTTTGCATATGAATCCTTTATGATCCTTGGTATCATAAAAAACCTAACAAATAATAAAATCCATTATAAAATAGATGAAATCTTCCTAAATACTTAAGAAGAAAAACACAATTGCCTTTTTAAGAGAAAAGTTTGACTCCAAACAATATAAATCAGACTCATTACGATAATAATAAAATGAAATAATAATAATCTGCATGTAATCAATGTCTTTTAACACAAGATTATGTAATAAAAGAGTGAAAAAAAGTGAAAGTAAGAAAATTTAAATCAATAATTACACAAAGAAAATGTGTGTTGAACATTAGTTATTATTCAATGTTCATATGAATATAAACCCACTTAGCAATAAAACATTATATATAAATGGAATAATGTTGAATTCTAATGAAATTAAAATATAAATAAGATTTGACACCAACTGGGCAGTAACTGAAAGGAGAGTGAGATGTGCAATATAATATTATGTAAATTATCCTTGATGTGTGGTACCAAGCAAAATATATCAAAGAAACAAGCTTATTGTGCAAGAAAATAAGTATTTCAAATACTACCTAAATCAAAACCAAAAAAGGGTTTTAAATAATAGGTTAAAGTGTTGGAAAATAGGTAAAATCAATCATTCTGTTTAAGAAATCAATTACATAAAGTCCTATTTATTTTGCATGTGAATCCTTTATGATCCTTGGTATCATAAAAAACATAACAAATAATAAAATCCATTATAAAATAGATGAAATCTTCCTAAATACTTAACAAGAAAAACACAATTGCCATTTTAAGAGAAAATTTTGACTCCAAACAATATAAATCAGACTCATTACGATAATAATAAAATGAAACAATAATAATCTGCATGTAATCAATGGCTATTAACACAAGATTATGTAATAATTGAGTGAAAAAAATTGAAAGTAAGAAAATTCAAATCAATAATTACACAAAGAAAATGTGTGTTGAACATTAGTTATTATTCAAAGTTCATATGAATATAAACCCACTTAGCGATAAAACATTATATATAAATGGAATAATGTTGAATTCTAATGAAATTAAAATCTAAATAAGATTTGACACCAACTGGGCAGTAACTGAAAGGAGAGTGAGATGTGCAATATAATATTATTTAAATTATCCTTGATACGTGGTACCTAGCAAAATGTAACAAAGAAACAAGCTTATTGTGCAATAAATTAAATATTCCAAATATTGAGTAAATCAAAACTTAACAAATATAATAAAATGGTAGATGAATGTACTGACCAAAGAGCAAAATCAATCAGATTGTTGAAGTTACCAATAACAAAAAGTTCAATATTAACTTGAAAATAAATGTGATGTATGGTACAGTATTAAAAGTTAATACAAAAAACTAGTATACAATTCAAGAATAACTTTAGAAGAAAAAAATATACAAAAATTTAATTTCTATGAAAAACTTTTTCCTCAGATAAAATGGCTCCAACATTTCATCCTCTAAACAAAAAAAAAAAAATAATAATAATAATACTTTGCAATGAAATTATTAAAAATTCATACAACTATTAAGCAATTGTGTCAAAATAATGTCATAACATAAATTAAAGTCAATAAATAAAAAATGAAAATATATGTTCAATATCAGTTATTGGTACAATATCATAAAATAGAGGAAAAAAAACTTCATATTACAATGGAATAAAGCAGAGTTTTAGTGAAATTAAAACTTAAACATGATATGGCATTAAATGGACAATACATCAAATGTTGAATGAGGATGTACGATAAAATAACTACTTGAGTTTTTTGTAATGTCTGCTACCAAGCAAAATTTATCCAAGAAACAAGCTTAACGTGCAAGACAATAAGTATTTCAAATACTACCTGTATCAAAACCAAAAAAGGGTTTTAAATAATAGGTTAAAGTGTTGGAAAATAGGTAAAATCAATTATTATGGTTAAGCTATCAATTACATAAAGTCCAATTTATTTTGCATGTGAATCATTTATGATTCTTGGTATCATAAAAAACATAACAAATAATAAAATCCATTATAAAACAGATGAAATCTTCCTAAATACTTAACAAGAAAAACACAATTGTCATTTTAAGAGAAAATGTTGACTCCAAACAATATAAATCACTCATTACGATAATAATAAAATGAAATAATAATAATCTGCATGTAATCAATGGCTTTTTACACAAGATTATGTAATGACTGAGTGAAAAAAAGTGAAAGTAAGAAAATTTAAATCAATAATTACACAAAGAAAATGTGTGTTGAACATTAGTTATTATTCAAAGTTCATATGAATATAATCCCACTTAGCTATAAAACATTATATATAAATGGAATAATGTTGAATTCTAATGAAATTAAAATCTAAATAAGATTTGACACCAACTGGGCAGTAACTGAAAGGAGAGTGAGATGTGCAATATAATATTATGTAAGTTATCCATGATATGTGGTACCAAGCAAAATATATCAAAGGAACAAGCTTATTGTGCAAGAAAATAAGTATTTCAAATACTACCTAAATCAAAACCAAAAAAGGGTTTTGAATAATAGGTTAAAGTGTTGGAAAATAGGTAAAATCAATCATTCTGTTTAAGCAATCAATTACATAAAGTCCTATTTATTTTGCATGAGAATCATTTATGATCCTTGGTATCATAAAAAACATAACAAATAATAAAATCCATTATAAAACAGATGAAATCTTCCTAAATACTTAAGAAGAAAAACACAATTGCCATTTCAAGAGAAAATTTTGACTCCAAACAATATAAATCAGACTCCTTAAGATAATAATAAAATGAAATAATAATAATCTGCTCGTAATCAATGGCTTTTAACACAAGATTATGTAATAATTGAGTGAAAAAAAGTGAAAGTAAGAAAATTTAAATCAATAATTACACAAAGAAAATGTGTGTTGAACATTAGTTATTATTCAAAGTTCATATGAATATAAACCCACTTAGCAATAAAACATTATATATAAATGGAATAATGTTGAATTCTAATGAAATTAAAATCTAAATAAGATTTGACACCAACTGGGCAGTAACTGAAAGGAGAGTGAGATGTGCAATATAATATTATGTAAGTTATCCTTGATATGTGGTCCCAAGCAAAATATATCAAAGAAACAAGTTTATTGTGCAAGAAAATAAGTATTTCAAATACTACCTAAATCAAAACCAAAAGAGGGTTTTAAATAATAGGTTAAAGTGTTGGAAAATAGGGAAAATCAATCATTCTGTTTAAGCTATTAATTACATAAAGTCCAATTTAATTTTCATGTGAATCATTTATGATTCTTGGTATCATAAAAAACATAACAAATAATAAAATCCATTATAAAACAGATGAAATCTTCCTAAATACTTAACAAGAAAAACACAATTGCCATTTTAAGAGAAAATTTTGACTCCAAACAATATAAATCAGACTCATTACGATAATAATAAAATGAAATAATAATAATCTGCATGTAATCAATGGCTTTTAACACAAGATTATGTAATGACTGAGTGAAAAAAAGTCAAAGTAAGAAAATTTAAATCAATAATTACACAAAGAAAATGTGTGTTGAACATTAGTTATTATTCAAAGTTCATATGAATATAATCCCACTTAGCGATAAAACATTATATATAAATGGAATAATGTTGAATTCTAATGAAATTAAAATCTAAATAAGATTTGACACCAACTGGGCAGTAATTGAAAGGAGAGTGAGATGTGCAATATAATATTATTGAAGTTATACTTGATATGTGGTACCAAGCAAAATATACCAAAGAAACAAGCTTATTGTGCAAGAAAATAAGTATTTCAAATACTACCTAAATCAAAACCAAAAGAGGGTTTTAAATAACAGGTTAAAGTGTTGGAAAATAGGTAAAATCAACCACTATGTTTAAGCAATCAATTACATAGAGTCCTATTTATTTTGCATGTGAATCCTTTATGATCCTTGGTATCATAAAAAACATAACAAATAATAAAATCCATTATAAAACAGATGAAATCTTCCTAAATACTTAACAAGAAAAACACAATTGCCATTTTAAGAGAAAATTTTGACTCCAAACAATTTAAATCAGACTCATTACAATAATAATAAAATGAAATAATAATAATCTGCATGTAATCAATGGCTTTTAACACAAGATTATGTAATGACTGAGTGAAAAAAAGTGAAAGTAAGAAAATTCAAATCAATAATTACACAAAGAAAATGTGTGTTGAACATTAGTTATTATTCAAAGTTCATATGAATATAAACCCACTTAGAGATAATACATTATATATAAATGGAATAATGTTGAATTCTCATGAAATTAAAATCTAAATAAGATTTGACACCAACTGGGCAGTAATTGAAAGGAGAGTGAGATGTGCAATATAATATTATTTAAATTATCCTTGATACGTGGTACCTAGCAAAATGTAACAAAGAAACAAGCTTATTGTGCAATAAATTAAATATTCCAAATATTGAGTAAATCAAAACTTAACAAATATAATAAAATGGTAGATGAATGTACTGACCAAAGAGCAAAATCAATCAGATTGTTGAAGTTACCAATAACAAAAAGTTCAATATTAACTTGAAACTTAAATGTGATGTATGGTACAGTATTAAAAGTTAATACAAAAAACTAGTATACAATTCAAGAATAAATTTAGAAGAAAAAAATATACAAACCTTAAATTTCTATGAAAAACTATTTCCTCAGATAAAATGGCTCCAACATTTCATGCTCTAAACAAAAAAAAAAAAAAAAAACCAAAAAAAAAAAATAATACTTTGCAATTAAATTGTTAAAAATTCATACAACTATTAAGCAATTGTGTCAAAATAATGTCATAACATAAATTAAAGTCAATAAATAAAAAATGAAAATATATGTTCAATATCAGTTATTGGTACAATATCATAAAATAGAGGAAAAAAAACTTCATATTACAATGGAATAAAGAAGAGTTTTAGTGAAATTAAAACTTATACATGATATGGCATTAAATGGACAATACATCAAATGTTCAATGAGGATGTGTGATAAAATAACTACTTGAGTTTTTTGTAATGTCTGCTACCAAGCAAAATTTATCCAAGAAACAAGCTTAACGTGCAAGACAATAAGTATTTCAAATACTACCTGTATCAAAACCAAAAAAGGGTTTTAAATAATAGGTTAAAGTGTTGGAAAATAGGTAAAATCAATTATTATGGTTAAGATATCAATTACATAAAGTCCAATTTATTTTGCATGTGAATCATTTATGATTCTTGGTATCATAAAAAACATAACAAATAATAAAATCCATTATAAAACAGATGAAATCTTCCTAAATACTTAACAAGAAAAACACAATTGTCATTTTAAGAGTAAATGTTGACTCCAAACAATATAAATCAGACTCATTACGATAATAATAAAATGAAATAATAATAATCTGCATGTAATCAATGGCTTTTAACACAAGATTATGTAATGACTGAGTGAAAAAAAGTGAAAGTAAGAAAATTTAAATCAATAATTACACAAAGAAAATGTGTGTTGAACATTAGTTATTATTCAAAGTTCATATGAATATAAACCCACTTAGCAATAAAACATTATATATAAATGGAATAATGTTGAATTCTAATGAAATTAAAATCTAAATAAGATTTGACACCAACTGGGCAGTAACTGAAAGGAGAGTGAAATGTGCAATATAATATTATTTAAATTATCCTTGATACGTGGTACCTAGCAAAATGTAACAAAGAAACAAGCTTATTGTGCAATAAATTAAATATTCAAAATATTGAGTAAATCAAAACTTAACAAATATAATAAAATGGTAGATGAATGTACTGACCAAAGAGCAAAATCAATCAGATTGTTGAAGTTACGAATAACAAAAAGTTCAATATTAACTTGAAACTTAAATGTGATGTATTGTACAGTATTAAAAGTTAATACAAAAAACTAGTATACAATTCAAGAATAAATTTAGAAGAAAAAAATATACAAACCTTAAATTTCTATGAAAAACTATTTCCTCAGATAAAATGGCTCCAACATTTCATGCTCTAAACAAAAAAATAATAATACTTTGGAATTAAATTATTAAAAATTCATACAACTATTAA
This sequence comes from Argiope bruennichi, assembly GCF_947563725.1. Classification (NCBI taxonomy): domain Eukaryota; kingdom Metazoa; phylum Arthropoda; class Arachnida; order Araneae; family Araneidae; genus Argiope; species Argiope bruennichi. The sequence goes on from NC_079162.1 coordinate 58,809,734, forward strand.
GCAACTGTGTCAAAATAATGTCATAACATAAATTAAAGTCAATAAATAAAAAATGAAAATATATGTTCAATATCAGTTATTGGTACAATATCATAAAATAGAGGAAAAAAAACTTCATATTACAATGGAATAAAGCAGAGTTTTAGTGAAATTAAAACCTAAACATGATATGGCATTAAATGGACAATACATCAAATGTTCAATGAGGATGTGTGATAAAATAACTACTTGAGGTTTTTGTAATGTCTCCTACCAAGCAAAAGTTATCCAAGAAACAAGCTGAACGTGCAAGAAAATAAGTATACGAAATACAAACAAACTCAAAACTAAAAAGACGTTTTAAATAATGGATTAAACTTTTGGATAATGGTCCAAAATCAATCATTATGTTTAAGCTATCAATTACATAAAGTCCAATTTATTTTGCATGTGAATCATTTATGATCCTTGGTATCATAAAAAACATAACAAATAATAAAATCCATTATAAAACAGATGAAATCTTCCTAAATACTTAACAAGAAAAACACAATTGCCATTTTAAGAGAAAATGTTGACTCCAAACAATATAAATCAGACTCCTTTTCGATAATAATAAAATGAAATAATAATAATCTGCATGTAATCAATGGCTTTTAACACAAGATTATGTAATGACTGAGTGAAAAAAAGTGAAAGTAAGAAAATTTAAATCAATAATTACACAAAGAAAATGTGTGTTGAACATTAGTTATTATTCAAAGTTCATATGAATATAATCCCACTTAGCGATAAAACATTATATATAAATGGAATAATGTTGAATTCTAATGAAATTAAAATCTAAATAAGATTTGACACCAACTGGGCAGTAACTGAAAGGAGAGTGAGATGTGCAATATAATATTATGTAAGTTATCCTTGATATGTGGTACCAAGCAAAATATATCAAAGAAACAAGCTTATTGTGCAAGAAAATAAGTATTTCAAATACTACCTAAATCAAAACCAAAAGAGGGTTTTAAATAACAGGTTAAAGTGTTGGAAAATAGGTAAAATCAAACACTATGTTTAAGCAATCAATTACATAGAGTCCTATTTATTTTGCATGTGAATCCTTTATGATCCTTGGTATCATAAAAAACATAACAAATAATAAAATCCATTATAAAACAGATGAAATCTTCCTAAATACTTAACAAGAAAAACACAATTGCCATTTTAAGAGAAAAGTTTGACTCCAAACAATATAAATCAGACTCATTACAATAATAATAAAATGAAATAATAATAATCTGCATGTAATCAATGGCTTTTAACACAAGATTATGTAATGACTGAGTGAAAAAAAGTGAAAGTAAGAAAATTCAAATCAATAATTACACAAAGAAAATGTGTGTTGAACATTAGTTATTATTCAAAGTTCATATGAATATAAACCCCCTTAGAGATAATACATTATATATAAATGGAATAATGTTGAATTCTCATGAAATTAAAATCTAAATAAGATTTGACACCAACTGGGCAGTAACTGAAAGGAGAGTGAGATGTGCAATATAATATTATTTAAATTATCCTTGATACGTGGTACCTAGCAAAATGTAACAAAGAAACAAGCTTATTGTGCAATAAATTAAATATTCCAAATATTGAGTAAATCAAAACTTAACAAATATAATAAAATGGTAGATGAATGTACTGACCAAAGAGCAAAATCAATCAGATTGTTGAAGTTACCAATAACAAAAAGTTCAATATTAACTTGAAACTTAAATGTGATGTATGGTACAGTATTAAAAGTTAATACAAAAAACTAGTATACAATTCAAGAATAAATTTAGAAGAAAAAAATATACAAACCTTAAATTTCTATGAAAAACTATTTCCTCAGATAAAATGGCTCCAACATTTCATGCTCTAAACGAAAAAAAAAAAAAAAAAAAAAAAAAAAAAAAAATAATACTTTGCAATTAAATTGTTAAAAATTCATACAACTTTTAAGCAATTGTGTCAAAATAATGTCATAACATAAATTAAAGTCAATAAATAAAAAATGAAAATATATGTTCAATATCAGTTATTGGTACAATATCATAAAATAGAGGAAAAAAAACTTCATATTACAATGGAATAAAGAAGAGTTTCAGTGAAATTAAAACTTATACATGATATGGCATTAAATAGACAATACATCAAATGTTCAATGAGGATGTGTGATAAAATAACTACTTGAGTTTTTTGTAATGTCTGCTACCAAGCAAAATTTATCCAAGAAACAAGCTTAACGTGCAAGACAATAAGTATTTCAAATACTACCTGTATCAAAACCAAAAAAGGGTTTTAAATAATAGGTTAAAGTGTTGGAAAATAGGTAAAATCAATTATTATGGTTAAGATATCAATTACATAAAGTCCAATTTATTTTGCATGTGAATCATTTATGATTCTTGGTATCATAAAAAACATAACAAATAATAAAATCCATTATAAAATAGATGAAATCTTCCTAAATACTTAAGAAGAAAAACACAATTGCCATTTTAAGAGAAAATTTTGACTCCAAACAATATAAATCGGACTCATTACGATAATAATAAAATGAAATAATAATAATCTGCATGTAATCAATGGCTTTTAACACAAGATTATGTAATGACTGAGTGAAAAAAAGTGAAAGTAAGAAAATTTAAATCAATAATTACACAAAGAAAATGTGTGTTGAACATTAGTTATTATTCAAAGTTCATATGAATATAATCCCACTTAGCGATAAAACATTATATATAAATGGAATAATGTTGAATTCTAATGAAATTAAAATATAAATAAGATTTGACACCAACTGGGCAGTAATTGAAAGGAGAGTGAGATGTGCAATATAATATTATGTAAATTATCCTTGATATGTGGTACCAAGCAAAATATATCAAAGAAACAAGCTTATTGTGCAAGAAAATAAGTATTTCAAATACTACCTAAATCAAAACCAAAAAAGGGTTTTAAATAATCGGTTAAAGTGTTGGAAAATAGGTAAAATCAATCATTCTGTTTAAGCAATCAATTACATAAAGTCCTATTTATTTTGCATGTGAATCATTTATGATCCTTGGTATCATAAAAAACATAACAGATAATAAAATCCATTATAAAACAGATGAAATCTTCCTAAATACTTAACAAGAAAAACACAATTGCCATTTTAAGAGAAAATTTTGACTCCAAACAATATAAATCAGACTCTTTACGACAATAATAAAATGAAATAATATAAATCTGCATGTAATCAATGGCTTTCAACACAAGATTATGTAATGACTGAGTGAAAAAAAGTGAAAGAAAGAAAATTTAAATCAATAATTACACAAAGAAAATGTGTGTTGAACATTAGTTATTATTCAAAGTTCATATGAATATAAACCCACTTAGCGATAAAACATTATATATAAATGGAATAATGTTGAATTCTAATGAAATTAAAATCTAAATAAGATTTGACACCAACTGGGCAGTAACTGAAAGGAGAGTGAAATGTGCAATATAATATTATTTAAATTATCCTTGATACGTGGTACCTAGCAAAATGTAACAAAGAAACAAGCTTATTGTGCAATAAATTAAATATTCAAAATATTGAGTAAATCAAAACTTAACAAATATAATAAAATGGTAGATGAATGTACTGACCAAAGAGCAAAATCAATCAGATTGTTGAAGTTACGAATAACAAAAAGTTCAATATTAACTTGAAACTTAAATGTGATGTATGGTACAGTATTAAAAGTTAATACAAAAAACTAGTATACAATTCAAGAATAAATTTAGAAGAAAAAAATATACAAACCTTAAATTTCTATGAAAAACTATTTCCTCAGATAAAATGGCTCCAACATTTCATGCTCTAAACAAAAAAAAAAAAAAAAAAAAAAAAAAATAATAACACTTTGCAATTAAATTATTAAAAATTCATACAACTATTAAGCAATTGTGTCAAAATAATGTCATAACATAAATTAAAGTCAATAAATAAAAAATGAAAATATATGTTCAATATCAGTTATTGGTACAATATCATAAAAAAGAGAAAAAAAAACTTCATATTACAATGGAATAAAGCAGAGTTTTAGTGAAATTAAAACCTAAACATGATATGGCATTAAATGGACAATACATCAAATGTTCAATGAGGATGTGTGATAAAATAACTACTTGAGGTTTTTGTAATGTCTCCTACCAAGCAAAAGTTATCCAAGAAACAAGCTGAACGTGCAAGAAAATAAGTATACGAAATACAAACAAACTCAAAACTAAAAAGACGTTTTAAATAATGGATTAAACTTTTGGATAATGGTCCAAAATCAATCATTATGTTTAAGCTATCAATTACATAAAGTCCAATTTATTTTGCATGTGAATCATTTATGATCCTTGGTATCATAAAAAACAGAACAAATAATAAAATCCATTATAAAACAGATGAAATCTTCCTAAATACTTAACAAGAAAAACACAATTGCCATTTTAAGAGAAAATGTTGACTCCAAACAATATAAATCAGACTCCTTACGATAATAATAAAATGAAATAATAATAATCTGCATGTAATCAATGGCTTTCAACACAAGATTATGTAATGACTGAGTGAAAAAAAGTGAAAGTAAGAAAATTTAAATCAATAATTACACAAAGAAAATGTGTGTTGAACATTAGTTATTATTCAAAGTTCATATGAATATAATCCCACTTAGCGATAAAACATTATATATAAATGGAATAATGTTGAATTCTAATGAAATTAAAATATAAATAAGATTTGACACCAACTGGGCAGTAATTGAAAGGAGAGTGAGATGTGCAATATAATATTATGTAAATTATCCTTGATATGTGGTACCAAGCAAAATATATCAAAGAAACAAGCTTATTGTGCAAGAAAATAAGTATTTCAAATACTACCTAAATCAAAACCAAAAAAGGGTTTTAAATAATCGGTTAAAGTGTTGGAAAATAGGTAAAATCAATCATTCTGTTTAAGCAATCAATTACATAAAGTCCTATTTATTTTGCATGTGAATCATTTATGATCCTTGGTATCATAAAAAACATAACAGATAATAAAATCCATTATAAAACAGATGAAATCTTACTAAATACTTAACAAGAAAAACACAATTGCCATTTTAAGAGAAAATTTTGACTCCAAACAATATAAATCAGACTCATTACAATAATAATAAAATGAAATAATAATAATCTGCATGTAATCAATGGCTTTTAACACAAGATTATGTAATGACTGAGTGAAAAAAAGTGAAAGTAAGAAAATTCAAATCAATAATTACACAAAGAAAATGTGTGTTGAACATTAGTTATTATTCAAAGTTCATATGAATATAAACCCACTTAGAGATAAAACATTATATATAAATGGAATAATGTTGAATTCTCATGAAATTAAAATCTAAATAAGATTTGACACCAACTGGGCAGTAACTGAAAGGAGAGTGAGATGTGCAATATAATATTATTTAAATTATCCTTGATACGTGGTACCTAGCAAAATGTAACAAAGAAACAAGCTTATTGTGCAATAAATTAAATATTCCAAATATTGAGTAAATCAAAACTTAACAAATATAATAAAATGGTAGATGAATGTACTGACCAAAGAGCAAAATCAATCAGATTGTTGAAGTTACCAATAACAAAAAGTTCAATATTAACTTGAAACTTAAATGTGATGTATGGTACAGTATTAAAAGTTAATACAAAAAACTAGTATACAATTCAAGAATAAATTTAGAAGAAAAAAATATACAAACCTTAAATTTCTATGAAAAACTATTTCCTCAGATAAAATGGCTCCAACATTTCATGCTCTAAACAAAAAAAAAAAAAAAATAATAATAATAATACTTTGCAATTAAATTATTAAAAATTCATACACTTATTAAGCAATTGTGTCAAAATAATGTCATAACATAAATTAAAGTCAATAAATAAAAAATGAAAATATATGTTCAATATCAGTTATTGGTACAATATCATAAAATAGAGGGAAAAAAACTTCATATTACAATGGAATAAAGCAGAGTTTTAGTGAAATTAAAACTTTAACATGATATGGCATTAAATGGACAATACATCAAATGTTGAATGAGGATGTACGATAAAATAACTACTTGAGTTTTTTGTAATGTCTGCTACCAAGCAAAATTTATCCAAGAAACAAGCTTAACGTGCAAGAAAATAAGTATACGAAATGCAAACAAACTCAAAACTAAAAAGACGTTTTAAATAATGGATTAAACTTTTGGATAATGGGCAAAATCAATCATTATGTTTAAGCTATCAATTACATAAAGTCCAATTTATTTTGCATGTGAATCATTTATGATCCTTGGTATCATAAAAAACATAACAAATAATAAAATCCATTATAAAACAGATGAAATCTTCCTAAATACTTAACAAGAAAAACACAATTGCCATTTTAAGAGAAAATGTTGACTCGAAACAATATAAATCAGACTCCTTACGATAATAATAAAATGAAATAATAATAATCTGCATGTAATCAATGGCTTTTAACACAAGATTATGTAATGACTGAGTGAAAAAAAGTGAAAGTAAGAAAATTTAAATCAATAATTACACAAAGAAAATGTGTGTTGAACATTAGTTATTATTCAAAGTTCATATGAATATAATCCCACTTAGCGATAAAACATTTTATATAAATGCAATAATGTTGAATTCTAATGAAATTAAAATCTAAATAAGATTTGACACCAACTGGGCAGTAACTGAAAGGAGAGTGAGATGTGCAATATAATATTATTGAAGTTATCCTTGATATGTGGTAACAAGCAAAATATATCAAAGAAACAAGCTTATTGTGCAAGAAAATAAGTATTTCAAATACTACCTAAATCAAAACCAAAAGAGGGTTTTAAATAATAGGTTAAAGTGTTGGAAAATAGGTAAAATCAACCACTCTGTTTAAGCAATCAATTACATAGAGTCCTATTTATTTTGCATATGAATCCTTTATGATCCTTGGTATCATAAAAAACCTAACAAATAATAAAATCCATTATAAAATAGATGAAATCTTCCTAAATACTTAAGAAGAAAAACACAATTGCCTTTTTAAGAGAAAATTTTGACTCTAAACAATATAAATCAGACTCATTACGATAATAATAAAATGAAATAATAATAATCTGCATGTAATCAATGTCTTTTAACACAAGATTATGTAATAAAAGAGTGAAAAAAAGTGAAAGTAAGAAAATTTAAATCAATAATTACACAAAGAAAATGTGTGTTGAACATTAGTTATTATTCAATGTTCATATGAATATAAACCCACTTAGCAATAAAACATTATATATAAATGGAATAATGTTGAATTCTAATGAAATTAAAATATAAATAAGATTTGACACCAACTGGGCGGTAACTGAAAGGAGAGTGAGATGTGCAATATAATATTATGTAAATTATCCTTGATGTGTGGTACCAAGCAAAATATATCAAAGAAACAAGCTTATTGTGCAAGAAAATAAGTATTTCAAATACTACCTAAATCAAAACCAAAAAAGGGTTTTAAATAATAGGTTAAAGTGTTGGAAAATAGGTAAAATCAATCATTCTGTTTAAGCAATCAATTACATAAAGTCCTATTTATTTTGCATGTGAATCATTTATGATCCTTGGTATCATAAAAAACATAACAAATAATAAAATCCATTATAAAACAGATGAAATCTTCCTAAATACTTAACAAGAAAAACACAATTGCCATTTTAAGAGAAAATTTTGACTCCAAACAATATAAATCAGACTCATTACAATAATAATAAAATGAAATAATAATAATCTGCATGTAATCAATGGCTTTTAACACAAGATTATGTAATGACTGAGTGAAAAAAAGTGAAAGTAAGAAATTTCAAATCAATAATTACACAAAGAAAATGTGTGTTGAACATTAGTTATTATTCAAAGTTCATATGAATATAAACCCACTTAGAGATAAAACATGATATATAAATGGAATAATGTTGAATTCTCATGAAATTAAAATCTAAATAAGATTTGACACCATCTGGGCAGTAACTGAAAGGAGAGTGAGATGTGCAATATAATATTATTTAAATTATCCTTGATACGTGGTACCTAGCAAAATGTAACAAAGAAACAAGCTTATTGTGCAATAAATTAAATATTCCAAATATTGAGTAAATCAAAACTTAACAAATATAATAAAATGGTAGATGAATGTACTGACCAAAGAGCAAAATCAATCAGATTGTTGAAGTTACCAATAACAAAAAGTTCAATATTAACTTGAAACTTAAATGTGATGTATGGTACAGTATTAAAAGTTAATACAAAAAACTAGTATACAATTCAAGAATAAATTTAGAAGAAAAAAATATACAAACCTTAAATTTCTATGAAAAACTATTTCCTCAGATAAAATGGCTCCAACATTTCATGCTCTAAACAAAAATAAAAAAAAAATAATAATAATAATAATACTTTGCAATTAAATTATTAAAAATTCATACACTTATTAAGCAATTGTGTCAAAATAATGTCATAACATAAATTAAAGTCAATAAATAAAAAATGAAAATATATGTTCAATATCAGTTATTGGTACAATATCATAAAATAGAGGGAAAAAAACTTCATATTACAATGGAATAAAGCAGAGTTTTAGTGAAATTAAAACTTAAACATGATATGGCATTAAATGGACAATACATCAAATGTTGAATGAGGATGTACGATAAAATAACTACTTGAGTTTTTTGTAATGTCTGCTACCAAGCAAAATTTATCCAAGAAACAAGCTTAACGTGCAAGAAAATAAGTATACGAAATACAAACAAACTCAAAACTAAAAAGACGTTTTAAATAATGGATTAAACTTTCGGATAATGGGCAAAATCAATCATTATGTTTAAGCTATCAATTACATAAAGTCCAATTTATTTTGCATGTGAATCATTAATGATCCTTGGTATCATAAAAAACATAACAAATAATAAAATCCATTATAAAACAGATGAAATCTTCCTAAATACTTAACAAGAAAAACACAATTGCCATTTTAAGAGAAAATGTTGACTCCAAACAATATAAATCAGACTCCTTACGATAATAATAAAATGAAATAATAATAATCTGCATGTAATCAATGTCTTTTAACACAAGATTATGTAATAAAAGAGTGAAAAAAAGTGAAAGTAAGAAAATTTAAATCAATAATTACACAAAGAAAATGTGTGTTGAACATTAGTTATTATTCAATGTTCATATGAATATAAACCCACTTAGCAATAAAACATTATATATAAATGGAATAATGTTGAATTCTAATGAAATTAAAATATAAATAAGATTTGACACCAACTGGGCAGTAACTGAAAGGAGAGTGAGATGTGCAATATAATATTATGTAAATTATCCTTGATGTGTGGCACCAAGCAAAATATATCAAAGAAACAAGCTTATTGTGCAAGAAAATAAGTATTTCAAATACTACCTAAATCAAAACCAAAAAAGGGTTTTAAATAATAGGTTAAAGTGTTGGAAAATAGGTAAAATCAATCATTCTGTTTAAGCAATCAATTACATAAAGTCCTATTTATTTTGCATGTGAATCATTTATGATCCTTGGTATCATAAAAAACATAACAAATAATAAAATCCATTATAAAACAGATGAAATCTTCCTAAATACTTAACAAGAAAAACACAATTGTCATTTTAAGAGAAAATTTTGACTCCAAACAATATAAATCAGACTCATTACAATAATAATAAAATGAAATAATAATAATCCGCATTGAATCAATGGCTTTTAACACAAGATTATGTAATGACTGAGTGAAAAAATGTGAAAGTAAGAAAATTCAAATCAATAATTACACAAAGAAAATGTGTGTTGAACATTAGTTATTATTCAAAGTTCATATGAATATAAACCCACTTAGAGATAAAACATGATATATAAATGGAATAATGTTGAATTCTCATGAAATTAAAATCTAAATAAGATTTGACACCAACTGGGCAGTAACTGAAAGGAGAGTGAGATGTGCAATATAATATTATTTAAACTATCCTTGATACGTGGTACCTAGCAAAATGTAACAAAGAAACAAGCTTATTGTGCAATAAATTAAATATTCCAAATATTGAGTAAATCAAAACTTAACAAATATAATAAAATGGTAGATGAATGTACTGATCAAAGAGCAAAATCAATCAGATTGTTGAAGTTACCAATAACAAAAAGTTCAATATTAACTTGAAACTTAAATGTGATGTATGGTACAGTATTAAAAGTTAATACAAAAAACTAGTATACAATTCAAGAATAAATTTAGAAGAAAAAAATATACAAACCTTAAATTTCTATGAAAAACTATTTCCTCAGATAAAATGGCTCCAACATTTCATGCTCTAAACAAAACAAAAAAAATAATAATAATACTTTGCAATTAAATTATTAAAAATTCATACACTTATTAAGCAATTGTGTCAAAATAATGTCATAACATAAATTAAAGTCAATAAATAAAAAATGAAAATATATGTTCAATATCAGTTATTGGTACAATATCATAAAATAGAGGAAAAAAAACTTCATATTACAATGGAATAAAGCAGAGTTTTAGTGAAATTAAAACTTTAACATGATATGGCATTAAATGGACAATACATCAAATGTTGAATGAGGATGTACGATAAAATAACTACTTGAGTTTTTTGTATTGTCTGCTACCAAGCAAAATTTATCCAAGAAACAAGCTTAACGTGCAAGAAAATAAGTATACGAAATACAAACAAACTCAAAACTAAAAAGACGTTTTAAATAATGGATTAAACTTTTGGATAATGGGCAAAATCAATCATTATGTTTAAGCTATCAATTCCATAAAGTCCAATTTATTTTGCATGTGAATCATTTATGATCCTTGGTATCATAAAAAACATAACAAATAATAAAATCCATTATAAAACAGATGAAATCTTCCTAAATACTTAACAAGAAAAACACAATTGCCATTTTAAGAGAAAATGTTGACTCCAAACAATATAAATCAGACTCCTTACGATAATAATAAAATGAAATAATAATAATCTGCATGTAATCAATGGCTTTTAACACAAGATTATGTAATGACTGAGTGAAAAAAAGTGAAAGTAAGAAAATTTAAATCAATAATTACACAAAGAAAATGTGTGTTGAACATTAGTTATTATTCAAAGTTCATATGAATATAATCCCACTTAGCGATAAAACATTATATATAAATGCAATAATGTTGAATTCTAATGAAATTAAAATCTAAATAAGATTTGACACCAACTGGGCAGTAACTGAAAGGAGAGTGAGATGTGCAATATAATATTATTGAAGTTATCCTTGATATGTGGTAACAAGCAAAATATATCAAAGAAACAAGCTTATTGTGCAAGAAAATAAGTATTTCAAATACTACCTAAATCAAAACCAAAAGAGGGTTTTAAATAATAGGTTAAAGTGTTGGAAAATAGGTAAAATCAACCACTCTGTTTAAGCAATCAATTACATGGAGTCCTATTTATTTTGCATATGAATCCTTTATGATCCTTGGTATCATAAAAAAACATAACAAATAATAAAATCCATTATAAAATAGATGAAATCTTCCTAAATACTTAAGAAGAAAAACACAATTGCCATTTTAAGAGAAAGTTTTGACTCCAAACAATATAAATCAGACTCATTACGATAATAATAAAATGAAATAATAATAATCTGCATGTAATCAATGGCTTTTAACACAAGATTATGTAATAAAAGAATGAAAAAAAGTGAAAGTAAGAAAATTTAAATCAATAATTACACAAAGAAAATGTGTGTTGAACATTAGTTATTATTCAATGTTCATATGAATATAAACCCACTTAGCAATAAAACATTATATATAAATGGAATAATGTTGAATTCTAATGAAATTAAAATCTAAATAAGATTTGACACCAACTGGGCAGTAACTGAAAGGAGAGTGAGATGTGCAATATAATATTATGTAAGTTATCCTTGATATGTGGTACCAAGCAAAATATATCAAAGAAACAAGCTTATTGTGCAAGAAAATAAGTATTTCAAATAGTACCTAAATCAAAACCAAAAGAGGGTTTTAAATAATAGGTTAAAGTGTTGGAAAATAGGTAAAATCAACCATTCTGTTTAAGCAATCAATTACATAGAGTCCTATTTATTTTGCATGTGAATCCTTTATGATCCTTGGTATCATAAAAAACATAACAAATAATAAAATCCATTATAAAATAGATGAAATCTTCCTAAATACTTAACAAGAAAAACACAATTGCCATTTTAAGAGAAAATTTTGACTCCAAACAATATAAATCAGACTCATTACAATAATAATAAAATGAAATAATAATAATCTGCATGTAATCAATGGCTTTTAACACAAGATTATGTAATGACTGAGTGAAAAAAGTGAAAGTAAGAAAATTCAAATCAATAATTACACAAAGAAAATGTGTGTTGAACATTAGTTATTATTCAAAGTTCATATGAATATAAACCCACTTAGAGATAAAACATTATATATAAATGGAATAATGTTGAATTCTCATGAAATTAAAATCTAAATAAGATTTGACACCAACTGGGCAGTAATTGAAAGGAGAGTGAGATGTGCAATATAATATTATTGAAGTTATCCTTGATATGTGGTACCAAGCAAAATATATCAAAGAAACAAGCTTATTGTGCAAGAAAATAAGTATTTCAAATACTACCTAAATTAAAACCAAAAAAGGGTTTTAAATAATAGGTTAAAGTGTTGGAAAATAGGTAAAATCAATCATTCTGTTTAAGCAATCAATTACATAAAGTCCTATTTATTTTGCATGTGAATCATTTATGATCCTTGGTATCATAAATACATAACAAATAATAAAATCCATTATAAAACACATGAAATCTTCCTAAATACTTAACAAGAAAAACACAATTGCCATTTTAAGAGAAAATTTTGACTCCAAACAATATAAATCAGACTCATTACAATAATAATAAAATGAAATAATAATAATCTGCATGTAATCAATGGCTTTTAACACAAGATTATGTAATGACTGAGTGAAAAAAAGTGAAAGTAAGAAAATTCAAATCAATAATTACACAAAGAAAATGTGTGTTGAACATTAGTTATTATTCAAAGTTCATATGAATATAAATCCACTTAGAGATAATACATTATATATAAATGGAATAATGTTGAATTCTCATGAAATTAAAATCTAAATAAGATTTGACACCAACTGGGCAGTAACTGAAAGGAGAGTGAGATGTGCAATATAATATTATTTAAATTATCCTTGATACGTGGTACCTAGCAAAATGTAACAAAGAAACAAGCTTATTGTGCAATAAATTAAATATTCCAAATATTGAGTAAATCAAAACTTAACAAATATAATAAAATGGTAGATGAATGTACTGACCAAAGAGCAAAATCAATCAGATTGTTGAAGTTACCAATAACAAAAAGTTCAATATTAACTTGAAAATAAATGTGATGTATGGTACAGTATTAAAAGTTAATACAAAAAACTAGTATACAATTCAAGAATAACTTTAGAAGAAAAAAATATACAAAAATTTAATTTCTATGAAAAACTTTTTCCTCAGATAAAATGGCTCCAACATTTCATCCTCTAAACAAAAAAAAAAAAATAATAATAATAATACTTTGCAATGAAATTATTAAAAATTCATACAACTATTAAGCAATTGTGTCAAAATAATGTCATAGCATAAATTAAAGTCAATAAATAAAAAATGAAAATATATGTTCAATATCAGTTATTGGTACAATATCATAAAATAGAGGAAAAAAAACTTCATATTACAATGGAATAAAGCAGAGTTTTAGTGAAATTAAAACTTAAACATGATATGGCATTAAATGGACAATACATCAAATGTTGAATGAGGATGTACGATAAAATAACTACTTGAGTTTTTTGTAATGTCTGCTACCAAGCAAAATTTATCCAAGAAACAAGCTTAACGTGCAAGAAAATAAGTATACGAAATACAAACAAACTCAAAACTAAAAAGACGTTTTAAATAATGGATTAAACTTTTGGATAATGGGCAAAATCAATCATTATGTTTAAGCTATCAATTACATAAAGTCCAATTTATTTTGCATGTGAATCATTTATGATCCTTGGTATCATAAAAAACATAACAAATAATAAAATCCATTATAAAACAGATGAAATCTTCCTAAATACTTAACAAGAAAAACACAATTGCCATTTTAAGAGAAAATGTTGACTCCAAACAATATAAATCAGACACATTACGATAATAATAAAATGAAATAATAATAATCTGCATGTAATCAATGGCTTTTAACACAAGATTATGTAATGACTGAGTGAAAAAAAGTCAAAGTAAGAAAATTTAAATCAATAATTACACAAAGAAAATGTGTGTTGAACATTAGTTATTATTCAAAGTTCATATGAATATAATCCCACTTAGCGATAAAACATTATATATAAATGGAATAATGTTGAATTCTAATGAAATTAAAATCTAAATAAGATTTGACACCAACTGGGCAGTAATTGAAAGGAGAGTGAGATGTGCAATATAATATTATTGAAGTTATCTTTGATATGTGGTACCAAGCAAAATATATCAAAGAAACAAGCTTATTGTGCAAGAAAATAAGTATTTCAAATACTACCTAAATCAAAACCAAAAAAGGGTTTTAAATAATAGGTTAAAGTGTTGGAAAATAGGTAAAATCAATCATTCTGTTTAAGCAATCAATTACATAAAGTCCTATTTATTTTGCATGTGAATCATTTATGATCCTTGGTATCATAAATACATAACAAATAATAAAATCCATTATAAAACACATGAAATCTTCCTAAATACTTAACAAGAAAAACACAATTGCCATTTTAAGAGAAAATTTTGACTCCAAACAATATAAATCAGACTCATTACAATAATAATAAAATGAAATAATAATAATCTGCATGTAATCAATGGCTTTTAACACAAGATTATGTAATGACTGAGTGAAAAAAAGTGAAAGTAAGAAAATTCAAATCAATAATTACACAAAGAAAATGTGTGTTGAACATTAGTTATTATTTAAAGTTCATATGAATATAAACCCACTTAGAGATAATACATTATATATAAATGGAATAATGTTGAATTCTCATGAAATTAAAATCTAAATAAGATTTGACACCAACTGGGCAGTAACTGAAAGGAGAGTGAGATGTGCAATATAATATTATTTAAATTATCCTTGATACGTGGTACCTAGCAAAATGTAACAAAGAAACAAGCTTATTGTGCAATAAATTAAATATTCCAAATATTGAGTAAATCAAAACTTAACAAATATAATAAAATGGTAGATGAATGTACTGACCAAAGAGCAAAATCAATCAGATTGTTGAAGTTACGAATAACAAAAAGTTCAATATTAACTTGAAACTTAAATGTGATGTATTGTACAGTATTAAAAGTTAATACAAAAAACTAGTATACAATTCAAGAATAAATTTAGAAGAAAAAAATATACAAACCTTAAATTTCTATGAAAAACTATTTCCTCAGATAAAATGGCTCCAACATTTCATGCTCTAAACAAAAAAAAAAAAAAAAAAATAATAATAATACTTTGCAATTAAATTATTAAAAATTCATACAACTATTAAGCAATTGTGTCAAAATAATGTCATAACATAAATTAAAGTCAATAAATAAAAAATGAAAATATATGTTCAATATCAGTTATTGGTACAATATCATAAAATAGAGGAAAAAAAACTTCATATTACAATGGAATAAAGCAGAGTTTTAGTGTAATTAAAACTTAAACATGATATGGCATTAAATGAACAATACATCAAATGTTGAATGAGGATGTACGATAAAATAACTACTTGAGTTTTTTGTAATGTCTGCTACCAAGCAAAATTTATCCAAGAAACAAGCTTAACGTGCAAGACAATAAGTATTTCAAATACTACCTGTATCAAAACCAAAAAAGGGTTTTAAATAATAGGTTAAAGTGTTGGAAAATAGGTAAAATCAATTATTATGGTTAAGCTATCAATTACATAAAGTCCAATTTATTTTGCATGTGAATCATTTATGATTCTTGGTATCATAAAAAACATAACAAATAATAAAATCCATTATAAAACAGATGAAATCTTCCTAAATACTTAACAAGAAAAACACAATTGTCATTTTAAGAGAAAATGTTGACTCCAAACAATATAAATCAGACTCATTACGATAATAATAAAATGAAATAATAATAATCTGCATGTAATCAATGGCTTTTTACACAAGATTATGTAATGACTGAGTGAAAAAAAGTGAAAGTAAGAAAATTTAAATCAATAATTACACAAAGAAAATGTGTGTTGAACATTAGTTATTATTCAAAGTTCATATGAATATAATCCCACTTAGCTATAAAACATTATATATAAATGGAATAATGTTGAATTCTAATGACATTAAAATCTAAATAAGATTTGACACCAACTGGGCAGTAACTGAAAGGAGAGTGAGATGTGCAATATAATATTATGTAAGTTATCCATGATATGTGGTACCAAGCAAAATATATCAAAGGAACAAGCTTATTGTGCAAGAAAATAAGTATTTCATATACTACCTAAATCAAAACCAAAAAAGGGTTTTGAATAATAGGTTAAAGTGTTGGAAAATAGGTAAAATCAATCATTCTGTTTAAGCAATCAATTACATAAAGTCCTATTTATTTTGCATGAGAATCATTTATGATCCTTGGTATCATAAAAAACATAACAAATAATAAAATCCATTATAAAACAGATGAAATCTTCCTAAATACTTAAGAAGAAAAACACAATTGCCATTTCAAGAGAAAATTTTGACTCCAAACAATATAAATCAGACTCCTTAAGATAATAATAAAATGAAATAATAATAATCTGCTCGTAATCAATGGCTTTTAACACAAGATTATGTAATAATTGAGTGAAAAAAAGTGAAAGTAACAAAATTTAAATCAATAATTACACAAAGAAAATGTGTGTTGAACATTAGTTATTATTCAATGTTCATATGAATATAAACCCACTTAGCAATAAAACATTATATATAAATGGAATAATGTTGAATTCTAATGAAGTTAAAATCTAAATAAGATTTGACACCAACTGGGCAGTAACTGAAAGGAGAGTGAGATGTGCAATATAATATTATGTAAGTTATCCTTGATATGTGGTCCCAAGCAAAATATATCAAAGAAACAAGTTTATTGTGCAAGAAAATAAGTATTTCAAATACTACCTAAATCAAAACCAAAAGAGGGTTTTAAATAATAGGTTAAAGTGTTGGAAAATAGGGAAAATCAATCATTCTGTTTAAGCTATTAATTACATAAAGTCCAATTTAATTTTCATCTGAATCATTTATGATTTTTGGTATCATAAAAAACATAACAAATAATAAAATCCATTATAAAACAGATGAAATCTTCCTAAATACTTAACAAGAAAAACACAATTGCCATTTTAAGAGAAAATTTTGACTCCAAACAATATAAATCAGACTCATTACGATAATAATAAAATGAAATAATAATAATCTGCATGTAATCAATGGCTTTTAACACAAGATTATGTAATGACTGAGTGAAAAAAAGTCAAAGTAAGAAAATTTAAATCAATAATTACACAAAGAAAATGTGTGTTGAACATTAGTTATTATTCAAAGTTCATATGAATATAATCCCACTTAGCGATAAAACATTATATATAAATGGAATAATGTTGAATTCTAATGAAATTAAAATCTAAATAAGATTTGACACCAACTGGGCAGTAATTGAAAGGAGAGTGAGATGTGCAATATAATATTATTGAAGTTATCCTTGATATGTGGTACCAAGCAAAATATACCAAAGAAACAAGCTTATTGTGCAAGAAAATAAGTATTTCAAATACTACCTAAATCAAAACCAAAAGAGGGTTTTAAATAACAGGTTAAAGTGTTGGAAAATAGGTAAAATCAACCACTATGTTTAAGCAATCAATTACATAGAGTCCTATTTATTTTGCATGTGAATCCTTTATGATCCTTGGTATCATAAAAAACATAACAAATAATAAAATCCATTATAAAACAGATGAAATCTTCCTAAATACTTAACAAGAAAAACACAATTGCTATTTTAAGAGAAAATTTTGACTCCAAACAATATAAATCAGACTCATTACAATAATAATAAAATGAAATAATAATAATCTGCATGTAATCAATGGCTTTTAACACAAGATTATGTAATGACTGAGAGAAAAAAAGTGAACGTAAGAAAATTCAAATCAATAATTACACAAAGAAAATGTGTGTTGAACATTAGTTATTATTCAAAGTTCATATGAATATAAACCCACTTAGAGATAATACATTATATATAAATGGAATAATGTTGAATTCTCATGAAATTAAAATCTAAATAAGATTTGACACCAACTGGGCAGTAACTGAAAGGAGAGTGAGATGTGCAATATAATATTATTTAAATTATCCTTGATACGTGGTACCTAGCAAAATGTAACAAAGAAACAAGCTTATTGTGCAATAAATTAAATATTCCAAATATTGAGTAAATCAAAACTTAACAAATATAATAAAATGGTAGATGAATGTACTGACCAAAGAGCAAAATCAATCAGATTGTTGAAGTTACCAATAACAAAAAGTTCAATATTAACTTGAAACTTAAATGTGATGTATGGTACAGTATTAAAAGTTAATACAAAAAACTAGTATACAATTCAAGAATAAATTTAGAAGAAAAAAATATACAAACCTTAAATTTCTATGAAAAACTATTTCCTCAGATAAAATGGCTCCAACATTTCATGCTCTAAACAAAAAAATGATAATACTTTGCAATTAAATTATTAAAAATTCATACAACTATTAAGCAATTGTGTCAAAATAATGTCATAACATAAATTAAAGTCAATAAATAAAAAATGAAAATATATGTTCAATATCAGTTATTGGTACAATATCATAAAATAGAGGAAAAAAAACTTCATATTACAATGGAATAAAGCAGAGTTTTAGTGAAATTAAAACTTAAACATGATATGGCATTAAATGAACAATACATCAAATGTTGAATGAGGATGTACGATAAAATAACTACTTGAGTTTTTTGTAATGTCTGCTACCAAGCAAAATTTATCCAAGAAACAAGCTTAACGTGCAAGACAATAAGTATTTCAAATACTACCTGTATCAAAACCAAAAAAGGGTTTTAAATAATAGGTTAAAGTGTTGGAAAATAGGTAAAATCAATTATTATGGTTAAGCTATCAATTACATAAAGTCCAATTTATTTTGCATGTGAATCATTTATGATTCTTGGTATCAT
This sequence comes from Argiope bruennichi, assembly GCF_947563725.1. Taxonomy (NCBI): domain Eukaryota; kingdom Metazoa; phylum Arthropoda; class Arachnida; order Araneae; family Araneidae; genus Argiope; species Argiope bruennichi. The sequence goes on from NC_079162.1 coordinate 58,829,254, forward strand.
AAAAAACATAACAAATAATAAAATCCATTATAAAACAGATGAAATCTTCCTAAATACTTAACAAGAAAAACACAATTGTCATTTTAAGAGAAAATGTTGACTCCAAACAATATAAATCAGACTCATTACGATAATAATAAAATGAAATAATAATAATCTGCATGTAATCAATGGCTTTTTACACAAGATTATGTAATGACTGAGTGAAAAAAAGTGAAAGTAAGAAAATTTAAATCAATAATTACACAAAGAAAATGTGTGTTGAACATTAGTTATTATTCAAAGTTCATATGAATATAATCCCACTTAGCTATAAAACATTATATATAAATGGAATAATGTTGAATTCTAATGAAATTAAAATCTAAATAAGATTTGACACCAACTGGGCAGTAACTGAAAGGAGAGTGAGATGTGCAATATAATATTATGTAAGTTATCCATGATATGTGGTACCAAGCAAAATATATCAAAGGAACAAGCTTATTGTGCAAGAAAATAAGTATTTCAAATACTACCTAAATCAAAACCAAAAAAGGGTTTTGAATAATAGGTTAAAGTGTTGGAAAATAGGTAAAATCAATCATTCTGTTTAAGCAATCAATTACATAAAGTCCTATTTATTTTGCATGAGAATCATTTATGATCCTTGGTATCATAAAAAACATAACAAATAATAAAATCCATTATAAAACAGATGAAATCTTCCTAAATACTTAAGAAGAAAAACACAATTGCCATTTCAAGAGAAAATTTTGACTCCAAACAATATAAATCAGACTCCTTAAGATAATAATAAAATGAAATAATAATAATCTGCTCGTAATCAATGGCTTTTAACACAAGATTATGTAATAATTGAGTGAAAAAAAGTGAAAGTAACAAAATTTAAATCAATAATTACACAAAGAAAATGTGTGTTGAACATTAGTTATTATTCAATGTTCATATGAATATAAACCCACTTAGCAATAAAACATTATATATAAATGGAATAATGTTGAATTCTAATGAAGTTAAAATCTAAATAAGATTTGACACCAACTGGGCAGTAACTGAAAGGAGAGTGAGATGTGCAATATAATATTATGTAAGTTATCCTTGATATGTGGTCCCAAGCAAAATATATCAAAGAAACAAGTTTATTGTGCAAGAAAATAAGTATTTCAAATACTACCTAAATCAAAACCAAAAGAGGGTTTTAAATAATAGGTTAAAGTGTTGGAAAATAGGTAAAATCAATCATTCTGTTTAAGCAATCAATTACATAAAGTCCTATTTATTTTGCATGTGAATCATTTATGATCCTTGGTATCATAAAAAACATAACAGATAATAAAATCCATTATAAAACAGATGAAATCTTCCTAAATACTTAACAAGAAAAACACAATTGCCATTTCAAGAGAAAATTTTGACTCCAAACAATATAAATCAGACTCCTTAAGATAATAATAAAATGAAATAATAATAATCTGCTCGTAATCAATGGCTTTTAACACAAGATTATGTAATAATTGAGTGAAAAAAAGTGAAAGTAACAAAATTCAAATCAATAATTACACAAAGAAAATGTGTGTTGAACATTAGTTATTATTCAAAGTTCATATGAATATAAACCCCCTTAGAGATAATACATTATATATAAATGGAATAATGTTGAATTCTCATGAAATTAAAATCTAAATAAGATTTGACACCAACTGGGCAGTAACTGAAAGGAGAGTGAGATGTGCAATATAATATTATTTAAATTATCCTTGATACGTGGTACCTAGCAAAATGTAACAAAGAAACAAGCTTATTGTGCAATAAATTAAATATTCCAAATATTGAGTAAATCAAAACTTAACAAATATAATAAAATGGTAGATGAATGTACTGACCAAAGAGCAAAATCAATCAGATTGTTGAAGATACCAATAACAAAAAGTTCAATATTAACTTGAAACTTAAATGTGATGTATGGTACAGTATTAAAAGTTAATACAAAAAACTAGTATACAATTCAAGAATAAATTTAGAAGAAAAAAATATACAAACCTTAAATTTCTATGAAAAACTATTTCCTCAGATAAAATGGCTCCAACATTTCATGCTCTAAACAACAAAAAAAAAAAAAAAAATAATAATAATACTTTGCAATTAAATTGTTAAAAATTCATACAACTTTTAAGCAATTGTGTCAAAATAATGTCATAACATAAATTAAAGTCAATAAATAAAAAATGAAAGTATATGTTCAATATCAGTTATTGGTACAATATCATAAAATAGAGGAAAAAAAACTTCATATTACAATGGAATAAAGAAGAGTTTAAGTGAAATTAAAACTTATACATGATATGGCATTAAATAGACAATACATCAAATGTTCAATGAGGATGTGTGATAAAATAACTACTTGAGTTTTTTGTAATGTCTGCTACCAAGCAAAATTTATCCAAGAAACAAGCTTAACGTGCAAGACAATAAGTATTTCAAATACTACCTGTATCAAAACCAAAAAATGGTTTTAAATAATAGGTTAAAGTGTTGGAAAATAGGTAAAATCAATTATTATGGTTAAGATATCAATTACATAAAGTCCAATTTATTTTGCATGTGAATCATTTATGATTCTTGGTATCATAAAAAACATAACAAATAATAAAATCCATTATAAAACAGATGAAATCTTCCTAAATACTTAACAAGAAAAACACAATTGTCATTTTAAGAGAAAATGTTGACTCCAAACAATATAAATCAGACTCATTACGATAATAATAAAATGAAATAATAATAATCTGCATGTAATCAATGGCTTTTAACACAAGATTATGTAATGACTGAGTGAAAAAAAAGTGAAAGTAAGAAAATTTAAATCAATAATTACACAAAGAAAATGTGTGTTGAACATTAGTTATTATTCAAAGTTCATATGAATATAATCCCACTTAGCGATAAAACATTATATATAAATGGAATAATGTTGAATTCTAATGAAATTAAAATCTAAATAAGATTTGACACCAACTGGGCAGTAACTGAAAGGAGAGTGAGATGTGCAATATAATATTATGTAAGTTATCCTTGATATGTGGTACCAAGCAAAATATATCAAAGAAACAAGCTTATTGTGCAAGAAAATAAGTATTTCAATTACTACCTAAATCAAAACCAAAAAAGGGTTTTGAATAATAGGTTAAAGTGTTGGAAAATAGGTAAAATCAATCATTCTGTTTAAGCAATCAATTACATAAAGTCCTATTTATTTTGCATGAGAATCATTTATGATCCTTGGTATCATAAAAAACATAACAAATAATAAAATCCATTATAAAACAGATGAAATCTTCCTAAATACTTAAGAAGAAAAACACAATTGCCATTTCAAGAGAAAATTTTGACTCCAAACAATATAAATCAGACTCCTTAAGATAATAATAAAATGAAATAATAATAATCTGCTCGTAATCAATGGCTTTTAACACAAGATTATGTAATAATTGAGTGAAAAAAAGTGAAAGTAACAAAATTCAAATCAATAATTACACAAAGAAAATGTGTGTTGAACATTAGTTATTATTCAAAGTTCATATGAATATAAACCCCCTTAGAGATAATACATTATATATAAATGGAATAATGTTGAATTCTCATGAAATTAAAATCTAAATAAGATTTGACACCAACTGGGCAGTAACTGAAAGGAGAGTGAGATGTGCAATATAATATTATTTAAATTATCCTTGATACGTGGTACCTAGCAAAATGTAACAAAGAAACAAGCTTATTGTGCAATAAATTAAATATTCCAAATATTGAGTAAATCAAAACTTAACAAATATAATAAAATGGTAGATGAATGTACTGACCAAAGAGCAAAATCAATCAGATTGTTGAAGATACCAATAACAAAAAGTTCAATATTAACTTGAAACTTAAATGTGATGTATGGTACAGTATTAAAAGTTAATACAAAAAACTAGTATACAATTCAAGAATAAATTTAGAAGAAAAAAATATACAAACCTTAAATTTCTATGAAAAACTATTTCCTCAGATAAAATGGCTCCAACATTTCATGCTCTAAACAACAAAAAAAAAAAAAAAAAAAAAATAATAATACTTTGCAATTAAATTGTTAAAAATTCATACAACTTTTAAGCAATTGTGTCAAAATAATGTCATAACATAAATTAAAGTCAATAAATAAAAAATGAAAGTATATGTTCAATATCAGTTATTGGTACAATATCATAAAATAGAGGAAAAAAAACTTCATATTACAATGGAATAAAGAAGAGTTTCAGTGAAATTAAAACTTATACATGATATGGCATTAAATAGACAATACATCAAATGTTCAATGAGGATGTGTGATAAAATAACTACTTGAGTTTTTTGTAATGTCTGCTACCAAGCAAAATTTATCCAAGAAACAAGCTTAACGTGCAAGACAATAAGTATTTCAAATACTACCTGTATCAAAACCAAAAAAGGGTTTTAAATAATAGGTTAAAGTGTTGGAAAATAGGTAAAATCAATTATTATGGTTAAGATATCAATTACATAAAGTCCAATTTATTTTGCATGTGAATCATTTATGATTCTTGGTATCATAAAAAACATAACAAATAATACAATCCATTATAAAACAGATGAAATCTTCCTAAATACTTAACAAGAAAAACACAATTGTCATTTTAAGAGAAAATGTTGACTCCAAACAATATAAATCAGACTCATTACGATAATAATAAAATGAAATAATAATAATCTGCATGTAATCAATGGCTTTTAACACAAGATTATGTAATGACTGAGTGAAAAAAAGTGAAAGTAAGAAAATTTAAATCAATAATTACACAAAGAAAATGTGTGTTGAACATTAGTTATTATTCAAAGTTCATATGAATATAATCCCACTTAGCGATAAAACATTATATATAAATGGAATAATGTTGAATTCTAATGAAATTAAAATCTAAATAAGATTTGACACCAACTGGGCAGTAACTGAAAGGAGAGTGAGATGTGCAATATAATATTATGTAAGTTATCCTTGATATGTGGTACCAAGCAAAATATATCAAAGAAACAAGCTTATTGTGCAAGAAAATAAGTATTTCAATTACTACCTAAATCAAAACCAAAAGAGGGTTTTAAATAATAGGTTAAAGTGTTGGAAAATAGGTAAAATCAACCATTCTGTTTAAGCAATCAATTACATAGAGTCCTATTTATTTTGCATGTGAATCCTTTATGATCCTTGGTATCATAAAAAACATAACAAATAATAAAATCCATTATAAAATAGATGAAATCTTCCTAAATACTTAAGAAGAAAAACACAATTGCCATTTTAAGAGAAAATGTTGACTCCAAACAATATAAATCAGACTCATTACGATAATAATAAAATGAAATAATAATAATCTGCATGTAATCAATGGCTTTTAACACAAGATTATGTAATGACTGAGTGAAAAAAAGTGAAAGTAAGAAAATTTAAATCAATAATTACACAAAGAAAATGTGTGTTGAACATTAGTTATTATTCAAAGTTCATATGAATATAATCCCACTTAGCGATAAAACATTATATATAAATGGAATAATGTTGAATTCTAATGAAATTAAAATCTAAATAAGATTTGACACCAACTGGGCAGTAACTGAAAGGAGAGTGAGATGTGCAATATAATATTATGTAAGTTATCCATGATATGTGGTACCAAGCAAAATATATCAAAGGAACAAGCTTATTGTGCAAGAAAATAAGTATTTCAAATACTACCTAAATCAAAACCAAAAAAGGGTTTTGAATAATAGGTTAAAGTGTTGGAAAATAGGTAAAATCACTCATTCTGTTTAAGCAATCAATTACATAAAGTCCTATTTATTTTGCATGAGAATCATTTATGATCCTTGGTATCATAAAAAACATAACAAATAATAAAATCCATTATAAAACAGATGAAATCTTCCTAAATACTTAAGAAGAAAAACACAATTGCCATTTCAAGAGAAAATTTTGACTCCAAACAATATAAATCAGACTCCTTAAGATAATAATAAAATGAAATAATAATAATCTGCTCGTAATCAATGGCTTTTAACACAAGATTATGTAATAATTGAGTGAAAAAAAGTGAAAGTAACAAAATTTAAATCAATAATTACACAAAGAAAATGTGTGTTGAACATTAGTTATTATTCAAAGTTCATATGAATATAAACCCACTTAGCAATAAAACATTATATATAAATGGAATAATGTTGAATTCTAATGAAATTAAAATCTAAATAAGATTTGACACCAACTGGGCAGTAACTGAAAGGAGAGTGAGATGTGCAATATAATATTATGTAAGTTATCCTTGATATGTGGTCCCAAGCAAAATATATCAAAGAAAAAAGTTTATTGTGCAAGAAAATAAGTATTTCAAATACTACCTAAATCAAAACCAAAAGAGGGTTTTAAATAACAGGTTAAAGTGTTGGAAAATAGGTAAAATCAACCACTATGTTTAAGCAATCAATTACATAGAGTCCTATTTATTTTGCATGTGAATCCTTTATGATCCTTGGTATCATAAAAAACATAACAAATAATAAAATCCATTATAAAACAGATGAAATCTTCCTAAATACTTAACAAGAAAAACACAATTGCCATTTTAAGAGAAAATTTTGACTCCAAACAATATAAATCAGACTCATTACAATAATAATAAAATGAAATAATAATAATCTGCATGTAATCAATGGCTTTTAACACAAGATTATGTAATGACTGAGTGAAAAAAAGTGAAAGTAAGAAAATTCAAATCAATAATTACACAAAGAAAATGTGTGTTGAACATTAGTTATTATTCAAAGTTCATATGAATATAAACCCCCTTAGAGATAATACATTATATATAAATGGAATAATGTTGAATTCTCATGAAATTAAAATCTAAATAAGATTTGACACCAACTGGGCAGTAACTGAAAGGAGAGTGAGATGTGCAATAAAATATTATTTAAATTATCCTTGATACGTGGTACCTAGCAAAATGTAACAAAGAAACAAGCTTATTGTGCAATAAATTAAATATTCCAAATATTGAGTAAATCAAAACTTAACAAATATAATAAAATGGTAGATGAATGTACTGACCAAAGAGCAAAATCAATCAGATTGTTGAAGTTACCAATAACAAAAAGTTCAATATTAACTTGAAACTTAAATGTGATGTATGGTACAGTATTAAAAGTTAATACAAAAAACTAGTATACAATTCAAGAATAAATTTAGAAGAAAAAAATATACAAACCTTAAATTTCTATGAAAAACTATTTCCTCAGATAAAATGGCTCCAACATTTCATGCTCTAAACAACAACAAAAAAAAATAATACTTTGCAATTAAATTGTTAAAAATTCATACAACTTTTAAGCAATTGTGTCAAAATAATGTCATAACATAAATTAAAGTCAATAAATAAAAAATGAAAATATATGTTCAATATCAGTTATTGGTACAATATCATAAAATAGAGGAAAAAAAACTTCATATTACAATGGAATAAAGAAGAGTTTCAGTGAAATTAAAACTTATACATGATATGGCATTAAATAGACAATACATCAAATGTTCAATGAGGATGTGTGATAAAATAACTACTTGAGTTTTTTGTAATGTCTGCTACCAAGCAAAATTTATCCAAGAAACAAGCTTAACGTGCAAGACAATAAGTATTTCAAATACTACCTGTATCAAAACCAAAAAAGGGTTTTAAATAATAGGTTAAAGTGTTGGAAAATAGGTAAAATCAATTATTATGGTTAAGCTATCAATTACATAAAGTTCAATTTATTTTGCATGTGAATCATTTATGATTCTTGGTATCATAAAAAACATAACAAATAATAAAATCCATTATAAAACAGATGAAATCTTCCTAAATACTTAACAAGAAAAACACAATTGCCATTTCAAGAGAAAATTTTGACTCCAAACAATATAAATCAGACTCCTTAAGATAATAATAAAATGAAATAATAATAATCTGCTCGTAATCAATGGCTTTTAACACAAGATTATGTAATAATTGAGTGAAAAAAAGTGAAAGTAACAAAATTTAAATCAATAATTACACAAAGAAAATGTGTGTTGAACATTAGTTATTATTCAAAGTTCATATGAATATAAACCCACTTAGCAATAAAACATTATATATAAATGGAATAATGTTGAATTCTAATGAAATTAAAATCTAAATAAGATTTGACACCAACTGGGCAGTAACTGAAAGGAGAGTGAGATGTGCAATATAATTTTATGTAAGTTATCCTTGATATGTGGTCCCAAGCAAAATATATCAAAGAAACAAGTTTATTGTGCAAGAAAATAAGTATTTCAAATAGTACCTAAATCAAAACCAAAAGAGGGTTTTAAATAACAGGTTAAAGTGTTGGAAAATAGGTAAAATCAACCACTATGTTTAAGCAATCAATTACATAGAGTCCTATTTATTTTGCATGTGAATCCTTTATGATCCTTGGTATCATAAAAAACATAACAAATAATAAAATCCATTATAAAACAGATGAAATCTTCCTAAATACTTAACAAGAAAAACACAATTGCCATTTTAAGAGAAAATTTTGACTCCAAACAATATAAATCAGACTCATTACAATAATAATAAAATGAAATAATAATAATCTGCATGTAATCAATGGCTTTTAACACAAGATTATGTAATGACTGAGTGAAAAAAAGTGAAAGTAAGAAAATTCAAATCAATAATTACACAAAGAAAATGTGTGTTGAACATTAGTTATTATTCAAAGTTCATATGAATATAAACCCCCATAGAGATAATACATTATATATAAATGGAATAATGTTGAATTCTAATGAAATTAAAATCTAAATAAGATTTGACACCAACTGGGCAGTAACTGAAAGGAGAGTGAGATGTGCAATATAATATTATTTAAATTATCCTTGATACGTGGTACCTAGCAAAATGTAACAAAGAAACAAGCTTATTGTGCAATAAATTAAATATTCCAAATATTGAGTAAATCAAAACTTAACAAATATAATAAAATGGTAGATGAATGTACTGACCAAAGAGCAAAATCAATCAGATTGTTGAAGTTACCAATAACAAAAAGTTCAATATTAACTTGAAACTTAAATGTGATGTATGGTACAGTATTAAAAGTTAATACAAAAAACTAGTATACAATTCAAGAATAAATTTAGAAGAAAAAAATATACAAACCTTAAATTTCTATGAAAAACTATTTCCTCAGATAAAATGGCTCCAACATTTCATGCTCTAAACAACAAAAAAAAAAATAATAATACTTTGCAATTAAATTGTTAAAAATTCATACAACTTTTAAGCAATTGTGTCAAAATAATGTCATAACATAAATTAAAGTCAATAAATAAAAAATGAAAATATATGTTCAATATCAGTTATTGGTACAATATCATAAAATAGAGGAAAAAAAACTTCATATTACAATGGAATAAAGAAGAGTTTCAGTGAAATTAAAACTTATACATGATATGGCATTAAATAGACAATACATCAAATGTTCAATGAGGATGTGTGATAAAATAACTACTTGAGTTTTTTGTAATGTCTGCTACCAAGCAAAATTTATCCAAGAAACAAGCTTAACGTGCAAGACAATAAGTATTTCAAATACTACCTGTATCAAAACCAAAAAAGGGTTTTAAATAATAGGTTAAAGTGTTGGAAAATAGGTAAAATCAATTATTATGGTTAAGCTATCAATTACATAAAGTTCAATTTATTTTGCATGTGAATCATTTATGATTCTTGGTATCATAAAAAACATAACAAATAATAAAATCCATTATAAAACAGATGAAATCTTCCTAAATACTTAACAAGAAAAACACAATTGCCATTTCAAGAGAAAATTTTGACTCCAAACAATATAAATCAGACTCCTTAAGATAATAATAAAATGAAATAATAATAATCTGCTCGTAATCAATGGCTTTTAACACAAGATTATGTAATAATTGAGTGAAAAAAAGTGAAAGTAACAAAATTTAAATCAATAATTACACAAAGAAAATGTGTGTTGAACATTAGTTATTATTCAAAGTTTCATATGAATATAAACCCACTTAGCGATAAAACATTATATATAAATGGAATAATGTTGAATTCTAATGAAATTAAAATCTAAATAAGATTTGACACCAACTGGGCAGTAACTGAAAGGAGAGTGAGATGTGCAATATAATTTTATGTAAGTTATCCTTGATATGTGGTCCCAAGCAAAATATATCAAAGAAACAAGTTTATTGTGCAAGAAAATAAGTATTTCAAATAGTACATAAATCAAAACCAAAAGAGGGTTTTAAATAACAGGTTAAAGTGTTGGAAAATAGGTAAAATCAACCACTATGTTTAAGCAATCAATTACATAGAGTCCTATTTATTTTGCATGTGAATCCTTTATGATCCTTGGTATCATAAAAAACATAACAAATAATAAAATCCATTATAAAACAGATGAAATCTTCCTAAATACTTAACAAGAAAAACACAATTGCCATTTTAAGAGAAAATTTTGACTCCAAACAATATAAATCAGACTCATTACAATAATAATAAAATGAAATAATAATAATCTGCATGTAATCAATGGCTTTTAACACAAGATTATGTAATGACTGAGTGAAAAAAAGTGAAAGTAAGAAAATTCAAATCAATAATTACACAAAGAAAATGTGTGTTGAACATTAGTTATTATTCAAAGTTCATATGAATATAAACCCACTTAGAGATAATACATTATATATAAATGGAATAATGTTGAATTCTCATGAAATTAAAATCTAAATAAGATTTGACACCAACTGGGCAGTAACTGAAAGGAGAGTGAGATGTGCAATATAATATTATTTAAATTATCCTTGATACGTGGTACCTAGCAAAATGTAACAAAGAAACAAGCTTATTGTGCAATAAATTAAATATTCAAAATATTGAGTAAATCAAAACTTAACAAATATAATAAAATGGTAGATGAATGTACTGACCAAAGAGCAAAATCAATCAGATTGTTGAAGTTACGAATAACAAAAAGTTCAATATTAACTTGAAACTTAAATGTGATGTATTGTACAGTATTAAAAGTTAATACAAAAAACTAGTATACAATTCAAGAATAAATTTAGAAGAAAAAAATATACAAACCTTAAATTTCTATGAAAAACTATTTCCTCAGATAAAATGGCTCCAACATTTCATGCTCTAAACAAAAAAATAATAATACTTTGGAATTAAATTATTAAAAATTCATACAACTATTAAGCAATTGTGTCAAAATAATGTCATAACATAAATTAAAGTCAATAAATAAAAAATGAAAATATATGTTCAATATCAGTTATTGGTACAATATCATAAAATAGAGGAAAAAAAACTTCATATTACAATGGAATAAAGCAGAGTTTTAGTGAAATTAAAATTTAAACATGATATGGCATTAAATGGACAATACATCAAATGTTGAATGAGGATGTACGATAAAATAACTACTTGAGTTTTTTGTAATGTCTGCTACCAAGCAAAATTTATCCAAGAAACAAGCTTAACGTGCAAGAAAATAAGTATACGAAATACAAACAAACTCAAAACTAAAAAGACGTTTTAAATAATGGATTAAACTTTTGGATAATGGGCAAAATCAATCATTATGTTTAAGCTATCAATTACATAAAGTCCAATTTATTTTGCATGTGAATCATTTATGATCCTTGGTATCATAAAAAACATAACAAATAATAAAATCCATTATAAAACAGATGAAATCTTCCTAAATACTTAACAAGAAAAACACAATTGCCATTTTAAGAGAAAATGTTGACTCCAAACAATATAATTCAGACTCCTTACGATAATAATAAAATGAAATAATAATAATCTGCATGTAATCAATGGCTTTTAACACAAGATTATGTAATAATTGAGTGAAAAAAAGTGAAAGTATGAAAATTCAAATCAATAATTACACAAAGAAAATGTGTGTTGAACATTAGTTATTATTCAAGGTTCATATGAATTCTAATGAAATTAAAATATAAATAAGATTTGACACCAACTGGGCAGTAACTGAAAGGAGAGTGAGATGTGCAATATAATGTTATTTAAATTATCCTTGATACGTGGTACCTAGCAAAATGTAACAAAGAAACAAGCTTATTGTGCAATAAATTAAATATTCAAAATATTGAGTAAATCAAAACTTAACAGATATAATAAAATGGTAGATGAATGTACTGACCAAAGAGCAAAATCAATCAGATTGTTGAAGTTACGAATAACAAAAAGTTCAATATTAACTTGAAACTTAAATGTGATGTATTGTACAGTATTAAAAGTTAATACAAAAAACTAGTATACAATTCAAAAATAAATTTAGAAGAAAAAAATATACAAACCTTAAATTTCTATGAAAAACTATTTCCTCAGATAAAATGGCTCCAACATTTCATGCTCTAAACAAAAAAATAATAATACTTTGGAATTAAATTATTAAAAATTCATACAACTATTAAGCAATTGTGTCAAAATAATGTCATAACATAAATTAAAGTCAATAAATAAAAAATGAATATATATGTTCAATATCAGTTATTGGTACAATATCATAAAATAGAGGAAAAAAAACTTCATATTACAATGGAATAAAGCAGAGTTTTAGTGAAATTAAAATTTAAACATGATATGGCATTAAATGGACAATACATCAAATGTTGAATGAGGATGTACGATAAAATAACTACTTGAGTTTTTTGTAATGTCTGCTACCAAGCAAAATTTATCCAAGAAACAAGCTTAACGTGCAAGAAAATAAGTATACGAAATACAAACAAACTCAAAACTAAAAAGACGTTTTAAATAATGGATTAAACTTTTGGATAATGGGCAAAATCAATCATTATGTTTAAGCTATCAATTACATAAAGTCCAATTTATTTTGCATGTGAATCATTTATGATCCTTGGTATCATAAAAAACATAACAAATAATAAAATCCATTATAAAACACATGAAATCTTCCTAAATACTTAACAAGAAAAACACAATTGCCATTTTAAGAGAAAATGTTGACTCCAAACAATATAAATCAGACTCCTTACGATAATAATAAAATGAAATAATAATAATCTGCATGTAATCAATGGCTTTTAACACAAGATTATGTAATAATTGAGTGAAAAAAAGTGAAAGTATGAAAATTCAAATCAATAATTACACAAAGAAAATGTGTGTTGAACATTAGTTATTATTCAAAGTTTCATATGAATATAAACCCACTTAGCGATAAAACATTATATATAAATGGAATAATGTTGAATTCTAATGAAATTAAAATCTAAATAAGATTTGACACCAACTGGGCAGTAACTGAAAGGAGAGTGAGATGTGCAATATAATATTATGTAAGTTATCATTGATATGTGGTTCCAAGCAAAATATATCAAAGAAACAAGTTTATTGTGCAAGAAAATAAGTATTTCAAATACTACCTAAATCAAAACCAAAAGAGGGTTTTAAATAATAGGTTAAAGTGTTGGAAAATAGAGAAAATCAATCATTCTGTTTAAGCTATTAATTACATAAAGTCCAATTTAATTTTCATGTGAATCATTTATGATTCTTGGTATCATAAAAAACATAACAAAAAATAAAATCCATTATAAAACAGATGAAATCTTCCTAAATACTTAACAAGAAAAACACAATTGCCATTTAAAGAGAAAATTTTGACTCCAAACAATATAAATCAGACTCATTACGATAATAATAAAATGAAATAATAATAATCTGCATGTAATCAATGGCTTTTAACACAAGATTATGTAATAATTGAGTGAAAAAAAGTGAAAGTAAGAAAATTCAAATGAATAATTACACAAAGAAAATGTGTGTTGAACATTAGTTATTATTCAAGGTTCATATGAATTCTAATGAAATTAAAATATAAATAAGATTTGACACCAACTGGGCAGTAACTGAAAGGAGAGTGAGATGTGCAATATAATGTTATTTAAATTATCCTTGATACGTGGTACCTAGCAAAATGTAACAAAGAAACAAGCTTATTGTGCAATAAATTAAATATTCAAAATATTGAGTAAATCAAAACTTAACAAATATAATAAAATGGTAGATGAATGTACTGACCAAAGAGCAAAATCAATCAGATTGTTGAAGTTACGAATAACAAAAAGTTCAATATTAACTTGAAACTTAAATGTGATGTATTGTACAGTATTAAAAGTTAATACAAAAAACTAGTATACAATTCAAGAATAAATTTAGAAGAAAAAAATATACAAACCTTAAATTTCTATGAAAAACTATTTCCTCAGATAAAATGGCTCCAACATTTCATGCTCTAAACAAAAAAATAATAATACTTTGGAATTAAATTATTAAAAATTCATACAACTATTAAGCAATTGTGTCAAAATAATGTCATAACATAAATTAAAGTCAATAAATAAAAAATGAAAATATATGTTCAATATCAGTTATTGGTACAATATCATAAAATAGAGGAAAAAAAACTTCATATTACAATGGAATAAAGCAGAGTTTTAGTGAAATTAAAATTTAAACATGATATGGCATTAAATGGACAATACATCAAATGTTGAATGAGGATGTACGATAAAATAACTACTTGAGTTTTTTGTAATGTCTGCTACCAAGCAAAATTTATCCAAGAAACAAGCTTAACGTGCAAGAAAATAAGTATACGAAATACAAACAAACTCAAAACTAAAAAGACGTTTTAAATAATGGATTAAACTTTTGGATAATGGGCAAAATCAATCATTATGTTTAAGCTATCAATTACATAAAGTCCAATTTATTTTGCATGTGAATCATTTATGATCCTTGGTATCATAAAAAACATAACAAATAATAAAATCCATTATAAAACAGATGAAATCTTCCTATATACTTAACAAGAAAAACACAATTGCCATTTTAAGAGAAAATTTTGACTCCAAACTATATAAATCAGACTCCTTACGATAATAATAAAATGAAATAATAATAATCTGCATGTAATCAATGGCTTTTAACACAAGATTATGTAATGACTGAGTGAAAAAAAGTGAAAGTAAGAAAATTTAAATCAATAATTACACAAAGAAAATGTGTGTTGAACATTAGTTATTATTCAAAGTTCATATGAATATAATCCCACTTAGCGATAAAACATTATATATAAATGCAATAATGTTGAATTCTAATGAAATTAAAATCTAAATAAGATTTGACACCAACTGGGCAGTAACTGAAAGGAGAGTGAGATGTGCAATATAATATTATGTAAGTTATCCTTGATATGTGGTACCAAGCAAAATATATCAAAGAAACAAGCTTATTGTGCAAGAAAATAAGTATTTCAAATACTACCTAAATCAAAACCAAAAAAGGGTTTTAAATAATAGGTTAAAGTGTAGGAAAATAGGTAAAATCAACCACTCTGTTTAAGCAATCAATTACATAGAATCCTATTTATTTTGCATATGAATCCTTTATGATCCTTGGTATCATAAAAAACATAACAAATAATAAAATCCATTATAAAATAGATGAAATCTTCCTAAATACTTAAGAAGAAAAACACAATTGCCATATTAAGAGAAAATTTTGACTCCAAACAATATAAATCAGACTCATTACGATAATAATAAAATGAAATAATAATAATCTGCATGTAATCAATGGCTTTTAACACAAGATTATGTAATAATTGAGTGAAAAAAAGTGAAAGTAAGAAAATTCAAATGAATAATTACACAAAGAAAATGTGTGTTGAACATTAGTTATTATTCAAGGTTCATATGAATTCTAATGAAATTAAAATATAAATAAGATTTGACACCAACTGGGCAGTAACTGAAAGGAGAGTGAGATGTGCAATATAATGTTATTTAAATTATCCTTGATACGTGGTACCTAGCAAAATGTAACAAAGAAACAAGCTTATTGTGCAATAAATTAAATATTCAAAATATTGAGTAAATCAAAACTTAACAAATATAATAAAATGGTAGATGAATGTACTGACCAAAGAGCAAAATCAATCAGATTGTTGAAGTTACGAATAACAAAAAGTTCAATATTAACTTGAAACTTAAATGTGATGTATTGTACAGTATTAAAAGTTAATACAAAAAACTAGTATACAATTCAAGAATAAATTTAGAAGAAAAAAATATACAAACCTTAAATTTCTATGAAAAACTATTTCCTCAGATAAAATGGCTCCAACATTTCATGCTCTAAACAAAAAAATAATAATACTTTGGAATTAAATTATTAAAAATTCATACAACTATTAAGCAATTGTGTCAAAATAATGTCATAACATAAATTAAAGTCAATAAATAAAAAATGAAAATATATGTTCAATATCAGTTATTGGTACAATATCATAAAATAGAGGAAAAAAAACTTCATATTACAATGGAATAAAGCAGAGTTTTAGTGAAATTAAAATTTAAACATGATATGGCATTAAATGGACAATACATCAAATGTTGAATGAGGATGTACGATAAAATAACTACTTGAGTTTTTTGTAATGTCTGCTACCAAGCAAAATTTATCCAAGAAACAAGCTTAACGTGCAAGAAAATAAGTATACGAAATACAAACAAACTCAAAACTAAAAAGACGTTTTAAATAATGGATTAAACTTTTGGATAATGGGCAAAATCAATCATTATGTTTAAGCTATCAATTACATAAAGTCCAATTTATTTTGCATGTGAATCATTTATGATCCTTGGTATCATAAAAAACATAACAAATAATAAAATCCATTATAAAACAGATGAAATCTTCCTATATACTTAACAAGAAAAACACAATTGCCATTTTAAGAGAAAATTTTGACTCCAAACTATATAAATCAGACTCCTTACGATAATAATAAAATGAAATAATAATAATCTGCATGTAATCAATGGCTTTTAACACAAGATTATGTAATGACTGAGTGAAAAAAAGTGAAAGTAAGAAAATTTAAATCAATAATTACACAAAGAAAATGTGTGTTGAACATTAGTTATTATTCAAAGTTCATATGAATATAATCCCACTTAGCGATAAAACATTATATATAAATGCAATAATGTTGAATTCTAATGAAATTAAAATCTAAATAAGATTTGACACCAACTGGGCAGTAACTGAAAGGAGAGTGAGATGTGCAATATAATATTATGTAAGTTATCCTTGATATGTGGTACCAAGCAAAATATATCAAAGAAACAAGCTTATTGTGCAAGAAAATAAGTATTTCAAATACTACCTAAATCAAAACCAAAAAAGGGTTTTAAATAATAGGTTAAAGTGTAGGAAAATAGGTAAAATCAACCACTCTGTTTAAGCAATCAATTACATAGAATCCTATTTATTTTGCATATGAATCCTTTATGATCCTTGGTATCATAAAAAACATAACAAATAATAAAATCCATTATAAAATAGATGAAATCTTCCTAAATACTTAAGAAGAAAAACACAATTGCCATATTAAGAGAAAATTTTGACTCCAAACAATATAAATCAGACTCATTACGATAATAATAAAATGAAATAATAATAATCTGCATGTAATCAATGTCTTTTAACACAAGATTATGTAATAAAAGAGTGAAAAAAAGTGAAAGTAAGAAAATTTAAATCAATAATTACACAAAGAAAATGTGTGTTGAACATTAGTTATTATTCAATGTTCATATGAATATAAACCCACTTAGCAATAAAACATTATATATAAATGGAATAATGTTGAATTCTAATGAAATTAAAATCTAAATAAGATTTGACACCAACTGGGCAGTAACTGAAAGGAGAGTGAGATGTGCAATATAATATTATGTAAGTTATCCTTGATATGTGGTACCAAGCAAAATATATCAAAGAAACAAGCTTATTGTGCAAGAAAATAAGTATTTCAAATACTACCTAAATCAAAACCAAAAAAGGGTTTTAAATAATAGGTTAAAGTGTAGGAAAATAGGTAAAATCAACCACTCTGTTTAAGCAATCAATTACATAGAATCCTATTTATTTTGCATATGAATCCTTTATGATCCTTGGTATCATAAAAAACATAACAAATAATAAAATCCATTATAAAATAGATGAAATCTTCCTAAATACTTAAGAAGAAAAACACAATTGCCATATTAAGAGAAAATTTTGACTCCAAACAATATAAATCAGACTCATTACGATAATAATAAAATGAAATAATAATAATCTGCATGTAATCAATGGCTTTTAACACAAGATTATGTAATAATTGAGTGAAAAAAAGTGAAAGTAAGAAAATTCAAATGAATAATTACACAAAGAAAATGTGTGTTGAACATTAGTTATTATTCAAGGTTCATATGAATTCTAATGAAATTAAAATATAAATAAGATTTGACACCAACTGGGCAGTAACTGAAAGGAGAGTGAGATGTGCAATATAATGTTATTTAAATTATCCTTGATACGTGGTACCTAGCAAAATGTAACAAAGAAACAAGCTTATTGTGCAATAAATTAAATATTCAAAATATTGAGTAAATCAAAACTTAACAAATATAATAAAATGGTAGATGAATGTACTGACCAAAGAGCAAAATCAATCAGATTGTTGAAGTTACGAATAACAAAAAGTTCAATATTAACTTGAAACTTAAATGTGATGTATTGTACAGTATTAAAAGTTAATACAAAAAACTAGTATACAATTCAAGAATAAATTTAGAAGAAAAAAATATACAAACCTTAAATTTCTATGAAAAGCCATTTCCTCAGATAAAATGGCTAAACATTTCATGCTCTAAACAAAAAAAATAATAATACTTTGGAATTAAATTATTACAAATTCATACAACTATTAAGCAATCGTGTCAAAATAATGTCATAACATAAATTAAAGTCAATAAATAAAAAATGAAAATATATGTTCAATATCAGTTATTGGTACAATATCATAAAACAGAGAAAAAAAACTTCATATTACAATGGAATAAAGCAGAGTTTTAGTGAAATTAAAACCTAAACATGATATGGCATTAATTGGACAATACATCCAATGTTCAATGAGGATGTGTGATAAAATAACTACTTGAGTTTTTTGTAATGTCTGCTACCAAGCAAAATTTATCCAAGAAACAAGCTTAACGTGCAAGAAAATAAGTATACGAAATACAAACAAACTCAAAACTAAAAAGACGTTTTAAATAATGGATTAAACTTTTGGATAATGGGCAAAATCAATCATTATGTTTAAGCTATCAATTACATAAAGTCCAATTTATTTTGCATGTGAATCATTTATGATCCTTGGTATCATAAAAAACATAACAAATATTAAAATCCATTATAAAACAGATGAAATCTTCCTAAATACTTAACAAGAAAAACACAATTGCCATTTTAAGAGAAATTTTTGACTCCAAACAATATAAATCAGACTCATTACGATAATAATAAAATGAAATAATAATAATCTGCATGTAATCAATGGCTTTCAACAATAGATTATGTAATGACTGAGTGAAAAAAAGTGAAAGTAAGAAAATTTAAATCAATAATTACACAAAGAAAATGTGTGTTGAACATTAGTTATTATTCAAAGTTCATATGAATATAAACCCACTTAGCGATAAAACATTATATATAAATGGAATAATGTTGAATTCTAATGAAATTAAAATCTAAATAAGATTTGACACCAACTGGGCAGTAACTGAAAGGAGAGTGAGATGTGCAATATAATATTATGTAAGTTATCCTTGATATGTGGTACCAAGCAAAATATATCAAAGAAACAAGCTTATTGTGCAAGAAAATAAGTATTTCAAATACTACCTAAATCAAAACCAAAAGAGGGTTTTAAATAATAGGTTAAAGTGTTGGAAAATAGGTAAAATCAATCATTCTGTTTAAGCAATCAATTACATAAAGTCCAATTTAATTTTCATGTGAATCATTTATGATTCTTGGTATCATAAAAAACATAACAAATAATAAAATCCATTATAAACAGATGAAATCTTCCTAAATACTTAAGAAGAAAAACACAATTGCCGTTTTAAGAGAAAATTTTGACTCCAAACAATATAAATCAGACTCATTACGATAATAATAAAATGAAATAATAATAATCTGCATCTAATCAATGGCTTTTGGCACAAGATGATGTAATAATTGAGTGAAAAAAAGTGAAAGGAAGAAAATTCAAATCAATAATTACACAAAGAAAATGTGTGTTGAACATTAGTTATTATTCAATGTTCATATGAATATAAACCCACTTAGCAATAAAACATTATATATAAATGGAATAATGTTGAATTCTAATGAAATTAAAATCTAAATAAGATTTGACACCAACTGGGCAGTAACTGAAAGGAGAGTGAGATGTGCAATATAATATTATGTAAGTTATCCTTGATATGTGGTACCAAGCAAAATATATCAAAAAACAAGCTTATTGTGCAAGAAAATAAGTATTTCAAATACTACCTAAATCAAAACCAAAAAAGGGTTTTAAATAATAAGTTAAAGTGTTGGAAAATAGGTAAAATCAATCATTCTGTTTAAGCAATCAATTACATAAAGTCCTATTTATTTTGCATGTGAATCATTTATGATTCTTGGTATCATAAAAAACATAACAAATAATAAAATCCATTATAAAACAGATGAAATCTTCCTAAATACTTAACAAGAAAAACACAATTGCCATTTTAAGAGAAAATTTTGACTCCAAACAATATAAATCAGACTCATTACAATAATAATAAAATGAAATAATAATAATCTGCATGTAATCAATGGCTTTTAACACAAGATTATGTAATGACTGAGTGAAAAAAAGTGAAAGTAAGAAAATTCAAATCAATAATTACACAAAGAAAATGTGTGTTGAACATTAGTTATTATTCAAAGTTCATATGAATATAAACCCACTTAGAGATAAAACATTATATATAAATGGAATAATGTTGAATTCTCATGAAATTAAAATCTAAATAAGATTTGACACCAACAGGGCAGTAACTGAAAGGAGAGTGAGATGTGCAATATAATATTATTTAAATTATCCTTGATACGTGGTACCTAGCAAAATGTAACAAAGAAACAAGCTTATTGTGCAATAAAATAAATATTCCAAATATTGAGTAAATCAAAACTTAACAAATATAATAAAATGGTATATGAATGTACTGACCAAAGAGGAAAATCAATCAGATTGTTGAATTTACCAATAACGAAAAGTTCAATATTAAAATGTGATGTATGGTACAGTATTAAAAGTTAATACAAAAAACTAGTATACAATTCAAGAATAAATTTAGAAGAAAAAAATATAGAAACCTTAAATTTCTATGAAAAACTATTTCCTCAGATAAAATGGCTCCAACATTTCATGCTCTAAACAAAAAAATAATAATACTTTGCAATTAAATTATTAAAAATTCATACAACTATTAAGCAATTGTGTCAAAATAATGTCATAACAAAAATTAAAGTCAATAAATAAAAAATGAAAATATATGTTCAATATCAGTTATTGGTATAATATCATAAAACAGAGGAAAAAAACTTCATATTACAATGAAATAAAGCAGAGTTTTAGTGAAATTAAAACCTAAACATGATATGGCATTAAATGGACAATACATCAAATGTTCAATCAGGATGTGTGATAAAATAACTACTTGAGTTTTTTGTAATGTCTGCTAAGAAGCAAAATTTATCCAAGAAACAAGCTTAACGTGCAAGAAAATAAGTATAGGAAATCCAACCAACTCAAAACTAAAAAGACATTTTAAATAATGGATTAAACTTTTGGATAATGGGCAAAATCAATCATTCTGTTTAAGTTATCAATTACATAGAGTCCAATTTATTTTGCATGTGAATCATTTATGATCCTTGGAATCATAAAAAACATAACAAATATTAAAATCCATTATAAAACAGATGAAATCTTCCTAAATACTTAACAAGAAAAACACAATTGCCATTTTAAGAGAAAATTTTGACTCCAAACAATATAAATCAGACTCATTACGATAATAATAAAATGAAATAATAATAATCTGCATGTAATCAATGGCTTTCAACAATAGATTATGTAATGACTGAGTGAAAAAAAGTGAAAGTAAGAAAATTTAAATCAATAATTACACAAAGAAAATGTGTGTTGAACATTAGTTATTATTCAAAGTTCATATGAATATAAACCCACTTAGCGATAAAACATTATATATAAATGGAATAATGTTGAATTCTAATGAAATTAAAATCTAAATAAGATTTGACACAAACTGGGCAGTAACTGAAAGGAGAGTGAGATGTGCAATATAATATTATGTAAGTTATCCTTGATATGTGGTACCAAGCAAAATATATCAAAGAAACAAGCTTATTGTGCAAGAAAATAAGTATTTCAAATACTACCTAAATCAAAACCAAAAGAGGGTTTTAAATAATAGGTTAAAGTGTTGGAAAATAGGTAAAATCAATCATTCTGTTTAAGCAATCAATTACATAAAGTCCAATTTAATTTTCATGTGAATCATTTATGATTCTTGGTATCATAAAAAACATAACAAATAATAAAATCCATTATAAACAGATGAAATCTTCCTAAATACTTAAGAAGAAAAACACAATTGCCGTTTTAAGAGAAAATTTTGACTCCAAACAATATAAATCAGACTCATTACGATAATAATAAAATGAAATAATAATAATCTGCATCTAATCAATGGCTTTTGGCACAAGATGATGTAATAATTGAGTGAAAAAAAGTGAAAGGAAGAAAATTCAAATCAATAATTACACAAAGAAAATGTGTGTTGAACATTAGTTATTATTCAATGTTCATATGAATATAAACCCACTTAGCAATAAAACATTATATATAAATGGAATAATGTTGAATTCTAATGAAATTAAAATCTAAATAAGATTTGACACCAACTGGGCAGTAACTGAAAGGAGAGTGAGATGTGCAATATAATATTATGTAAGTTATCCTTGATATGTGGTACCAAGCAAAATATATCAAAAAACAAGCTTATTGTGCAAGAAAATAAGTATTTCAAATACTACCTAAATCAAAACCAAAAAAGGGTTTTAAATAATAAGTTAAAGTGTTGGAAAATAGGTAAAATCAATCATTCTGTTTAAGCAATCAATTACATAAAGTCCTATTTATTTTGCATGTGAATCATTTATGATTCTTGGTATCATAAAAAACATAACAAATAATAAAATCCATTATAAAACAGATGAAATCTTCCTAAATACTTAACAAGAAAAACACAATTGCCATTTTAAGAGAAAATTTTGACTCCAAACAATATAAATCAGACTCATTACAATAATAATAAAATGAAATAATAATAATCTGCATGTAATCAATGGCTTTTAACACAAGATTATGTAATGACTGAGTGAAAAAAAGTGAAAGTAAGAAAATTCAAATCAATAATTACACAAAGAAAATGTGTGTTGAACATTAGTTATTATTCAAAGTTCATATGAATATAAACCCACTTAGAGATAAAACATTATATATAAATGGAATAATGTTGAATTCTCATGAAATTAAAATCTAAATAAGATTTGACACCAACAGGGCAGTAACTGAAAGGAGAGTGAGATGTGCAATATAATATTATTTAAATTATCCTTGATACGTGGTACCTAGCAAAATGTAACAAAGAAACAAGCTTATTGTGCAATAAAATAAATATTCCAAATATTGAGTAAATCAAAACTTAACAAATATAATAAAATGGTATATGAATGTACTGACCAAAGAGGAAAATCAATCAGATTGTTGAATTTACCAAT
This sequence comes from Argiope bruennichi, assembly GCF_947563725.1. Taxonomy (NCBI): domain Eukaryota; kingdom Metazoa; phylum Arthropoda; class Arachnida; order Araneae; family Araneidae; genus Argiope; species Argiope bruennichi. Next base: position 58,853,211 of record NC_079162.1, read on the forward strand.
AACGAAAAGTTCAATATTAAAATGTGATGTATGGTACAGTATTAAAAGTTAATACAAAAAACTAGTATACAATTCAAGAATAAATTTAGAAGAAAAAAATATACAAACCTTAAATTTCTATGAAAAACTATTTCCTCAGATAAAATGGCTCCAACATTTCATGCTCTAAACAAAAAAATAATAATACTTTGCAATTAAATTATTAAAAATTCATACAACTATTAAGCAATTGTGTCAAAATAATGTCATAACAAAAATTAAAGTCAATAAATAAAAAATGAAAATATATGTTCAATATCAGTTATTGGTATAATATCATAAAACAGAGGAAAAAAACTTCATATTACAATGAAATAAAGCAGAGTTTTAGTGAAATTAAAACCTAAACATGATATGGCATTAAATGGACAATACATCAAATGTTCAATCAGGATGTGTGATAAAATAACTACTTGAGTTTTTTGTAATGTCTGCTAAGAAGCAAAATTTATCCAAGAAACAAGCTTAACGTGCAAGAAAATAAGTATAGGAAATCCAACCAACTCAAAACTAAAAAGACATTTTAAATAATGGATTAAACTTTTGGATAATGGGCAAAATCAATCATTCTGTTTAAGTTATCAATTACATAGAGTCCAATTTATTTTGCATGTGAATCATTTATGATCCTTGGAATCATAAAAAACATAACAAATATTAAAATCCATTATAAAACAGATGAAATCTTCCTAAATACTTAACAAGAAAAACACAATTGCCATTTTAAGAGAAAATTTTGACTCCAAACAATATAAATCAGACTCATTACGATAATAATAAAATGAAATAATAATAATCTGCATGTAATCAATGGCTTTCAACAATAGATTATGTAATGACTGAGTGAAAAAAAGTGAAAGTAAGAAAATTTAAATCAATAATTACACAAAGAAAATGTGTGTTGAACATTAGTTATTATTCAAAGTTCATATGAATATAAACCCACTTAGCGATAAAACATTATATATAAATGGAATAATGTTGAATTCTAATGAAATTAAAATCTAAATAAGATTTGACACCAACTGGGCAGTAACTGAAAGGAGAGTGAGATGTGCAATATAATATTATGTAAGTTATCCTTGATATGTGGTACCAAGCAAAATATATCAAAGAAACAAGCTTATTGTGCAAGAAAATAAGTATTTCAAATACTACCTAAATCAAAACCAAAAGAGGGTTTTAAATAATAGGTTAAAGTGTTGGAAAATAGGTAAAATCAATCATTCTGTTTAAGCAATCAATTACATAAAGTCCAATTTAATTTTCATGTGAATCATTTATGATTCTTGGTATCATAAAAAACATAACAAATAATAAAATCCATTATAAACAGATGAAATCTTCCTAAATACTTAAGAAGAAAAACACAATTGCCGTTTTAAGAGAAAATTTTGACTCCAAACAATATAAATCAGACTCATTACGATAATAATAAAATGAAATAATAATAATCTGCATCTAATCAATGGCTTTTGGCACAAGATGATGTAATAATTGAGTGAAAAAAAGTGAAATCAAGAAAATTCAAATCAATAATTACACAAAGAAAATGTGTGTTGAACATTAGTTATTATTCAATGTTCATATGAATATAAACCCACTTAGCAATAAAACATTATATATAAATGGAATAATGTTGAATTCTAATGAAATTAAAATCTAAATAAGATTTGACACCAACTGGGCAGTAACTGAAAGGAGAGTGAGATGTGCAATATAATATTATGTAAGTTATCCTTGATATGTGGTACCAAGCAAAATATATCAAAAAACAAGCTTATTGTGCAAGAAAATAAGTATTTCAAATACTACCTAAATCAAAACCAAAAAAGGGTTTTAAATAATAAGTTAAAGTGTTGGAAAATAGGTAAAATCAATCATTCTGTTTAAGCAATCAATTACATAAAGTCCTATTTATTTTGCATGTGAATCATTTATGATTCTTGGTATCATAAAAAACATAACAAATAATAAAATCCATTATAAAACAGATGAAATCTTCCTAAATACTTAACAAGAAAAACACAATTGCCATTTTAAGAGAAAATTTTGACTCCAAACAATATAAATCAGACTCATTACAATAATAATAAAATGAAATAATAATAATTTCATGTAATCAATGGCTTTTAACACAAGATTATGTAATGACTGAGTGAAAAAAAGTGAAAGTAAGAAAATTCAAATCAATAATTACACAAAGAAAATGTGTGTTGAACATTAGTTATTATTCAAAGTTCATATGAATATAAACCCACTTAGAGATAAAACATTATATATAAATGGAATAATGTTGAATTCTCATGAAATTAAAATCTAAATAAGATTTGACACCAACAGGGCAGTAACTGAAAGGAGAGTGAGATGTGCAATATAATATTATTTAAATTATCCTTGATACGTGGTACCTAGCAAAATGTAACAAAGAAACAAGCTTATTGTGCAATAAAATAAATATTCCAAATATTGAGTAAATCAAAACTTAACAAATATAATAAAATGGTATATGAATGTACTGACCAAAGAGGAAAATCAATCAGATTGTTGAATTTACCAATAACGAAAAGTTCAATATTAAAATGTGATGTATGGTACAGTATTAAAAGTTAATACAAAAAACTAGTATACAATTCAAGAATAAATTTAGAAGAAAAAAATATACAAACCTTAAATTTCTATGAAAAACTATTTCCTCAGATAAAATGGCTCCAACATTTCATGCTCTAAACAAAAAAATAATAATACTTTGCAATTAAATTATTAAAAATTCATACAACTATTAAGCAATTGTGTCAAAATAATGTCATAACAAAAATTAAAGTCAATAAATAAAAAATGAAAATATATGTTCAATATCAGTTATTGGTATAATATCATAAAACAGAGGAAAAAAACTTCATATTACAATGAAATAAAGCAGAGTTTTAGTGAAATTAAAACCTAAACATGATATGGCATTAAATGGACAATACATCAAATGTTCAATCAGGATGTGTGATAAAATAACTACTTGAGTTTTTTGTAATGTCTGCTAAGAAGCAAAATTTATCCAAGAAACAAGCTTAACGTGCAAGAAAATAAGTATAGGAAATCCAACCAACTCAAAACTAAAAAGACATTTTAAATAATGGATTAAACTTTTGGATAATGGGCAAAATCAATCATTCTGTTTAAGTTATCAATTACATAGAGTCCAATTTATTTTGCATGTGAATCATTTATGATCCTTGGAATCATAAAAAACATAACAAATATTAAAATCCATTATAAAACAGATGAAATCTTCCTAAATACTTAACAAGAAAAACACAATTGCCATTTTAAGAGAAAATTTTGACTCAAAACAATATAAATCAGACTCATTATGATAATAATAAAATGAAATAATAATAATCTCCATGTAATCAATGGCTTTCAACACAAGATTATGTAATGACTGAGTGAAAAAAAGTGAAAGTAAGAAAATTTAAATCAATAATTACACAAAGAAAATGTGTGTTGAACATTAGTTATTATTCAAAGTTCATATGAATATAAACCCACTTAGCGATAAAACATTATATATAAATGGAATAATGTTGAATTCTAATGAAGTTAAAATCTAAATAAGATTTGACACCAACTGGGCAGTAACTGAAAGGAGAGTGAGATGTGCAATATAATATTATGTAAGTTATCCTTGATATGTGGTACCAAGCAAAATATATCAAAGAAACAAGCTTATAGTGCAAGACAATAAGTATTTCAAATACTACCTGTATCAAAACCAAAAAAGGGTTTTAAATAATAGGTTAAAGTGTTGGAAAAAAGGTAAAACCAATCATTCTGTTTAAGCAATCAATTACATAAAGTCCTATTTATTTTGCATGTGAATCATTTATGATCCTTGGTATCATAAAAAACATAACAAATAATAAAATCCATTATAAAACAGATGAAATCTTCCTAAATACTTAAGAAGAAAAACACAACCGCCATTTTAAGAGAAAATTTTGACTCCAAAGAATATAAATCAGACTCATTACTATAATAATAAAATGAAATAATAATAATCTGCTCGTAATCAATGGCTTTTAACACAAGCATATGTAATAACTGAGTGAAAAAAAGTGGAAGTAACAAAATTTAAATCAATAATTACACAAAGAAAATGTGTGTTGAACATTAGTTATTATTCAAAGTTCATATGAATATAAACCCACTTAGCGATGAAACATTATATATAAATGGAATAATGTTGAATTCTAATGAAATCAAAATCTAAATAAGATTTGACACCAACTGGGCAGTAACTGAAAGGAGAGTGAGATGTGCAATATAATATTATGTAAGTTATCCTTGATATGTGGTTCCAAGCAAAATATATCAAAGAAACAAGTTTATTGTGCAAGAAAATAAGTATTTCAAATAGTACCTAAATCAAAACCAAAAATGGGTTTTAAATAATAGGTTAAAGTGTTGGAAAATAGGGAAAATCAATCTTTCTGTTTAATCTATTAATTACATAAAGTCCAATTTAATTTTCATGTGAATCATTTATGATTCTTGTTATCATAAAAAACATAACAAATAATAAAATCCATTATAAAAGAGATGAAATCTTAATAAATATTTAACAAGAAAAACACAATTGCCATTTTAAGAGAAAATTTTGACTCCAAACAATATAAATCAGACTCATTACGATAATAATAAAATGAAATAATAATAATCTGCATGTAATCAATGGCTTTCAACACAAGATTATGTAATGACTGAGTGAAAAAAAGTGAAAGTAAGAAAATTTAAAACAATAATTACACAAAGAAAATGTGTGTTGAACATTAGTTATTATTCAAAGTTCATATGAATATAAACCCACTTAGCGATAAAACATTATATATAAATGGAATAATGTTGAATTCTAATGAAATTAAAATCTAAATAAGATTTGACACCAACTGGGCAGTAACTGAAAGGAGAGTGAGATGTGCAATATAATATTATTTAAATTATCCTTGATACGTGGTACCTAGCAAAATGTAACAAAGAAACAAGCTTATTGTGCAATAAATTAAATATTCAAAATATTGAGTAAATCAAAACTTAACAAATATAATAAAATGGTAGATGAATGTACTGACCAAAGAGCAAAATCAATCAGATTGTTGAAGTTAGCAATAACAAAAAGTTCAATATTAACTTGAAACTTAAATGTGATGTATGGTACAGTATTAAAAGTTAATACAAAAAACTAGTATACAATTTAAGAATAAATTTAGAAGAAAAAAATATACAAACCTTAAATTTCTATGAAAAACTATTTCCTCAGATAAAATGGCTCCAACATTTCATGCTCTAAACAAAAAAAATAATAATACTTTGGAATTAAATTATTAAAAATTCATACAACTATTAAGCAATTGTTTCAAAATAATGTCATAACATAAATTAAAGTCAATAAATAAAAAATGAAAATATATGTTCAATATCAGTTATTGGTACAATATCATAAAACAGACTAAAAAAACTTCATATTACAATGGAATAAAGCAGAGTTTAAGTGAAATTAAAACCTAAACATGATATGGCATTAAATGGACAATACATCAAATGTTCAATGAGGATGTGTGATAAAATAACTACTTGAGTTTTTTGTAATGTCTGCTACCAAGCAAAATTTATCCAAGAAACAAGCTTAACGTGCAAGACAATAAGTATTTCAAATACTTACTGTATCAAAACCAAAAAAGGGTTTTAAATAATAGGTTAAAGTATTGGAAAATAGGTAAAATCAATTATTATGGTTAAGCTATCAATTACATAAAGTCCAATTTATTTTGCATGTGAATCATTTATGATTCTTGGTATCATAAAAAACATAACAAATAATAAAATCCATTATAAAACAGATGAAATCTTCCTAAATACTTAACAAGAAAAACACAATTGTCATTTTAAGAGAAAATGTTGACTCCAAACAATATAAATCAGACTCATTACGATAATAATAAAATGAAATAATAATAATCTGCATGTAATCAATGGCTTTTAACACAAGATTATGTAATGACTGAGTGAAAAAAAGTGAAAGTAAGAAAATATAAATCAATAATTACACAAAGAAAATGTGTGTTGAACATCAGTTATTATTCAAAGTTCATATGAATATAAACCCACTTAGCGATAAAACATTATATATAAATGGAATAATGTTGAATTCTAATGAAATTAAAATCTAAATAAGATTTGACACCAACTGGGCAGTAACTGAAAGGAGAGTGAGATGTGCAATATAATATTATGTAAGTTATCCTTGATATGTGGTACCAAGCAATATATATGAAAGAAACAAGCTAATTGTGCAAGAAAATAAGTATTTCCAATAGTACCTAAATCAAAAAAAGAAAAGGGTTTTAAATAATAGGTTAAAGTGTTGGAAAATAGGGAAAATCAATCATTCTGTTTAATCTATTAATTACATAAAGTCCAATTTAATTTTCATGTGAATCATTTACGATTCTTGTTATCAGAAAAAACATAACAAATAATAAAATCCATTATAAAAGAGATGAAATCTTAATAAATACTTAACAAGAAAAACACAATTGCCATTTTAAGAAAAAATTTTGACTCCAAAAAATATAAATCAGACTCCTTACGATAATAATAAAATGAAATAATAATAATCTGCATGTAATCAATGGCTTTTAACACAAGATTATGTAATGACTGAGTGAAAAAAAGTGAAAGTAAGAAAATATAAATCAATAATTACACAAAGAAAATGTGTGTTGAACATTAGTTATTATTCAAAGTTCATATGAATATAAACCCACTTAGCGATAAAGCATTATATATAAATGGAATAATGTTGAATTCTAATGAAATTAAAATCTAAATAAGATTTGACACCAACTGGGCAGTAACTGAAAGGAGAGTGAGATGTGCAATATAATATTATGTAAGTTATCCTTGATATGTGGTACCAAGCAATATATATGAAAGAAACAAGCTAATTGTGCAAGAAAATAAGTATTTCATATAGTACCTAAATCAAAAAAAGAAAAGGGTTTTAAATAATAGGTTAAAGTGTTGGAAAATAGGGAAAATCAATCATTCTGTTTAATCTATTAATTACATAAAGTCCAATTTAATTTTCATGTGAATCATTTACGATTCTTGTTATCAGAAAAAACATAACAAATAATAAAATCCATTATAAAAGAGATGAAATCTTAATAAATACTTAACAAGAAAAACACAATTGCCATTTTAAGAAAAAATTTTGACTCCAAAAAATATAAATCAGACTCCTTACGATAATAATAAAATGAAATAATAATAATCTGCATGTAATCAATGGCTTTTAACACAAGATTATGTAATGACTGAGTGAAAAAAAGTGAAAGTAAGAAAATATAAATCAATAATTACACAAAGAAAATGTGTGTTGAACATTAGTTATTATTCAAAGTTCATATGAATATAAACCCACTTAGCGATAAAGCATTATATATAAATGGAATAATGTTGAATTCTAATGAAATTAAAATCTAAATAAGATTTGACACCAACTGGGCAGTAACTGAAAGGAGAGCGAGATGTGCAATATAATATTATGTAAGTTATCCTTGATATGTGGTACCAAGCAATATATATCAAAGAAACAAGCTAATTGTGCAAGAAAATAAGTATTTCAAATAGTACCTAAATCAAAACCAAAAAAGGGTTTTAAATAATAGGTTAAAGTGTTGGAAAATAGGGAAAATCAATCATTCTGTTTAATCTATTAATTACATAAAGTCCAATTTAATTTTCATGTGAATCATTTATGATTCTTGGTATCATAAAAAACATAACAAATAATAAAATCCATTATAAAAGAGATGAAATCTTAATAAATACTTAACAAGAAAAACACAATTGCCATTTTAAGAGAAAATTTTGACTCCAAACAATTTAAATCAGACTCCTTACGATAATAATAAAATGAAATAATAATAATCTGCATGTAATCAATGGCTTTTAACACAAGATTATGTAATGACTGAGTGAAAAAAAGTGAAAGTAAGAAAATATAAATCAATAATTACACAAAGAAAATGTGTATTGAACATTAGTTATTATTCAAAGTTCATATGAATATAAACCCACTTAGCGATAAAACATTATATATAAATGGAATAATGTTGAATTCTAATGAAATTAAAATCTAAATAAGATTTGACACCAACTGGGCAGTAACTGAAAGGAGAGTGAGATGTGCAATATAATATTATTTAAATTATCCTTGATACGTGGTACCTAGCAAAATGTAACAAAGAAACAAGCTTATTGTGCAATAAATTAAATATTCCAAATATTGAGTAAATCAAAACTTAACAAATATAATAAAATGGTAGATGAATGTACTGACCAAAGAGCAAAATCAATCAGATTGTTGAAGTTACGAATAACAAAAAGTTCAATATTAACTTGAAACTTAAATGTGATGTATTGTACAGTATTAAAAGTTAATACAAAAAACTAGTATACAATTCAAGAATAAATTTAGAAGAAAAAAATATACAAACCTTAAATTTCTATGAAAAACTATTTCCTCAGATAAAATGGCTCCAACATCTCATGCTCTAAACAAAAAAATAATAATACTTTGGAATTAAATTATTAAAAATTCATACAACTATTAAGCAATTGTGTCAAAATAATGTCATAACATAAATTAAAGTCAATAAATAAAAAATGAAAATATATGTTCAATATCAGTTATTGGTACAATATCATAAAATAGAGGAAAAAAAACTTCATATTACAATGGAATAAAGCAGAGTTTAAGTGAAATTAAAACCTAAACATGATATGGCATTAAATGGACAATACATCAAATGTTCAATGAGGATGTGTGATAAAATAACTACTTGAGTTTTTTGTAATGTCTGCTACCAAGCAAAATTTATCCAAGAAACAAGCTTAACGTGCTAGACAATAAGTATTTCAAATAGTACGTAAATCAAAACCAAAAAAGGGTTTTAAATAATAGGTTAAAGTGTTGGAAAATAGGGAAAATCAATCATTCTGTTTAATCTATTAATTACATAAAGTCCAATTTAATTTTCATGTGAATCATTTATGATTCTTGGTATCATAAAAAACATAACAAATAATAAAATCCATTATAAAAGAGATGAAATCTTAATAAATACTTAACAAGAAAAACACAATTGCCATTTTAAGAGAAAATTTTGACTCCAAACAATATAAATCAGACTCCTTACGATAATAATAAAATGAAATAATAATAATCTGCATGTAATCAATGGCTTTTAACACAAGATTATGTAATGACTGAGTGAAAAAAAGTGAAAGTAAGAAAATATAAATCAATAATTACACAAAGAAAATGTGTGTTGAACATTAGTTATTATTCAAAGTTCATAAGAATATAAACCCACTTAGCGATAAAGCATTATATATAAATGGAATAATGTTGAATTCTAATGAAATTAAAATCTAAATAAGATTTGACACCAACTGGGCAGTAACTGAAAAGAGAGTGAGATGTGCAATATAATATTATGTAAGTTATCCTTGATATGTGGTACCAAGCAATATATATCAAAGAAACAAGCTAATTGTACAAGAAAATAAGTATTTCAAATAGTACCTAAATCAAAACCAAAAAAGGGTTTTAAATAATAGGTTAAAGTGTTGGAAAATAGGGAAAATCAATCATTCTGTTTAATCTATTAATTACATAAAGTCCAATTTAATTTTCATGTGAATCATTTATGATTCTTGGTATCATAAAAAACATAACAAATAATAAAATCCATTATAAAAGAGATGAAATCTTAATAAATACTTAACAAGAAAAACACAATTGCCATTTTAAGAGAAAATTTTGACTCCAAACAATATAAATCAGACTCCTTACGATAATAATAAAATGAAATAATAATAATCTGCATGTAATCAATGGCTTTTAACACAAGATTATGTAATGACTGAGTGAAAAAAAGTGAAAGTAAGAAAATATAAATCAATAATTACACAAAGAAAATGTGTGTTGAACATTAGTTATTATTCAAAGTTCATATGAATATAAACCCACTTAGCGATAAAGCATTATATATAAATGGAATAATGTTGAATTCTAATGAAATTAAAATCTAAATAAGATTTGACACCAACTGGGCAGTAACTGAAAGGAGAGTGAGATGTGCAATATAATATTATGTAAGTTATCCTTGATATGTGGTACCAAGCAATATATATCAAAGAAACAAGCTAATTGTGCAAGAAAATAAGTATTTTAAATAGTACCTAAATCAAAACCAAAAAAGGGTTTTAAATAATAGGTTAAAGTGTTGGAAAATAGGGAAAATCAATCATTCTGTTTAATCTATTAATTACATAAAGTCCAATTTAATTTTCATGTGAATCATTTATGATTCTTGGTATCATAAAAAACATAACAAATAATAAAATCCATTATAAAAGAGATGAAATCTTAATAAATACTTAACAAGAAAAACACAATTGCCATTTTAAGAGAAAATTTTGACTCCAAACAATATAAATCAGACTCCTTACGATAATAATAAAATGAAATAATAATAATCTGCATGTAATCAATGGCTTTTAACACAAGATTATGTAATGACTGAGTGAAAAAAAGTGAAAGTAAGAAAATATAAATCAATAATTACACAAAGAAAATGTGTGTTGAACATTAGTTATTATTCAAAGTTCATATGAATATAAACCCACTTAGCGATAAAGCATTATATATAAATGGAATAATGTTGAATTCTAATGAAATTAAAATCTAAATAAGATTTGACACCAACTGGGCAGTAACTGAAAGGAGAGTGAGATGTGCAATATAATATTATGTAAGTTATCCTTGATATGTGGTACCAAGCAATATATATCAAAGAAACAAGCTAATTGTGCAAGAAAATAAATATTTCAAATAGTACCTAAATCAAAACCAAAAAAGGGTTTTAAATAATAGGTTAAAGTGTTGGAAAATAGGGAAAATCAATCATTCTGTTTAATCTATTAATTACATAAAGTCCAGGTTAATTTTCATGTGAATCATTTATGATTCTTGGTATCATAAAAAACATAACAAATAATAAAATACATTATAAAAGAGATGAAATCTTAATAAATACTTAACAAGAAAAACACAATTGCCATTTTAAGAGAAAATTTTGACTCCAAACAATATAAATCAGACTCCTTACGATAATAATAAAATGAAATAATAATAATCTGCATGTAATCAATGGCTTTTAACACAAGATTATGTAATGACTGAGTGAAAAAAAGTGAAAGTAAGAAAATATAAATCAATAATTACACAAAGAAAATGTGTGTTGAACATTAATTATTATTCAAAGTTCATATGAATATAAACCCACTTAGCGATAAAGCATTATATATAAATGGAATAATGTTGAATTCTAATGAAATTAAAATCTAAATAAGATTTGACACTAACTGGACAGTAACTGAAAGGAGAGTGAGATGTGCAATATAATATTATGTAAGTTATCCTTGATATGTGGTACCAAGCAATATATATCAAAGAAACAAGCTAATTGTGCAAGAAAATAAGTATTTTAAATAGTACCTAAATCAAAACCAAAAAAGGGTTTTAAATAATAGGTTAAAGTGTTGGAAAATAGGGAAAATCAATCATTCTGTTTAATCTATTAATTACATAAAGTCCAATTTAATTTTCATGTGAATCATTTACGATTCTTGGTATCATAAAAAACATAACAAATAATAAAATCCATTATAAAAGAGATGAAATCTTAATAAATACTTAACAAGAAAAACACAATTGCCATTTTAAGAGAAAATTTTGACTCCAAACAATATAAATCAGACTCCTTACGATAATAATAAAATGAAATAATAATAATCTGCATGTAATCAATGGCTTTTAACACAAGATTATGTAATGACTGAGTGAAAAAAAGTGAAAGTAAGAAAATATAAATCAATAATTACACAAAGAAAATGTGTGTTGAACATTAGTTATTATTCAAAGTTCATATGAATATAAACCCACTTAGCGATAAAGCATTATATATAAATGGAATAATGTTGAATTCTAATGAAATTAAAATCTAAATAAGATTTGACACCAACTGGGCAGTAACTGAAAGGAGAGTGAGATGTGCAATATAATATTATGTAAGTTATCCTTGATATGTGGTACCAAGCAATATATATCAAAGAAACAAGCTAATTGTGCAAGAAAATAAGTATTTTAAATAGTACCTAAATCAAAACCAAAAAAGGGTTTTAAATAATAGGTTAAAGTGTTGGAAAATAGGGAAAATCAATCATTCTGTTTAATCTATTAATTACATAAAGTCCAATTTAATTTTCATGTGAATCATTTATGATTCTTGGTATCATAAAAAACATAACAAATAATAAAATCCATTATAAAAGAGATGAAATCTTAATAAATACTTAACAAGAAAAACACAATTGCCATTTTAAGAGAAAATTTTGACTCCAAACAATATAAATCAGACTCCTTACGATAATAATAAAATGAAATAATAATAATCTGCATGTAATCAATGGCTTTTAACACAAGATTATGTAATGACTGAGTGAAAAAAAGTGAAAGTAAGAAAATATAAATCAATAATTACACAAAGAAAATGTGTGTTGAACATTAGTTATTATTCAAAGTTCATATGAATATAAACCCACTTAGCGATAAAGCATTATATATAAATGGAATAATGTTGAATTCTAATGACATTAAAATCTAAATAAGATTTGACACCAACTGGGCAGTAACTGAAAGGAGAGTGAGATGTGCAATATAATATTATGTAAGTTATCCTTGATATGTGGTACCAAGCAATATATATCAAAGAAACAAGCGAATTGTGCAAGAAAATAAATATTTCAAATAGTACCTAAATCAAAACCAAAAAAGGGTTTTAAATAATAGGTTAAAGTGTTGGAAAATAGGGAAAATCAATCATTCTGTTTAATCTATTAATTACATAAAGTCCAGGTTAATTTTCATGTGAATCATTTATGATTCTTGGTATCATAAAAAACATAACAAATAATAAAATACATTATAAAAGAGATGAAATCTTAATAAATACTTAACAAGAAAAACACAATTGCCATTTTAAGAGAAAATTTTGACTCCAAACAATATAAATCAGACTCCTTACGATAATAATAAAATGAAATAATAATAATCTGCATGTAATCAATGGCTTTTAACACAAGATAATGTAATGACTGAGTGAAAAAAAGTGAAAGTAAGAAAATATAAATCAATAATTACACAAAGAAAATGTGTGTTGAACATTAATTATTATTCAAAGTTCATATGAATATAAACCCACTTAGCGATAAAGCATTATATATAAATGGAATAATGTTGAATTCTAATGAAATTAAAATCTAAATAAGATTTGACACTAACTGGACAGTAACTGAAAGGAGAGTGAGATGTGCAATATAATATTATGTAAGTTATCCTTGATATGTGGTACCAAGCAATATATATCAAAGAAACAAGCTAATTGTGCAAGAAAATAAGTATTTTAAATAGTACCTAAATCAAAACCAAAAAAGGGTTTTAAATAATAGGTTAAAGTGTTGGAAAATAGGGAAAATCAATCATTCTGTTTAATCTATTAATTACATAAAGTCCAATTTAATTTTCATGTGAAACATTTATGATTCTTGGTATCATAAAAAACATAACAAATAATAAAATCCATTATAAAAGAGATGAAATCTTAATAAATACTTAACAAGAAAAACACAATTGCCATTTTAAGAGAAAATTTTGACTCCAAACAATATAAATCAGACTCCTTACGATAATAATAAAATGAAATAATAATAATCTGCATGTAATCAATGGCTTTTAACACAAGATTATGTAATGACTGAGTGAAAAAAAGTGAAAGTAAGAAAATATAAATCAATAATTACACAAAGAAAATGTGTGTTGAACATTAGTTATTATTCAAAGTTCATATGAATATAAACCCACTTAGCGATAAAGCATTATATATAAATGGAATAATGTTGAATTCTAATGAAATTAAAATCTAAATAAGATTTGACACCAACTGGACAGTAACTGAAAGGAGAGTGAGATGTGCAATATAATATTATGTAAGTTATCCTTGATATGTGGTACCAAGCAATATATATCAAAGAAACAAGCTAATTGTGCAAGAAAATAAGTATTTCAAATAGTACCTAAATCAAAACCAAAAAAGGGTTTTAAATAATAGGTTAAAGTGTTGGAAAATAGGGAAAATTAAACATTCTGTTTAATCTATTAATTACATAAAGTCCAATTTAATTTTCATGTGAATCATTTATGATTCTTGGTATCATAAAAAACATAACAAATAATAAAATCCATTATAAAAGAGATGAAATCTTAATAAATACTTAACAAGAAAAACACAATTGCCATTTTAAGAGAAAATTTTGACTCCAAACAATATAAATCAGACTCCTTACGATAATAATAAAATGAAATAATAATAATCTGCATGTAATCAATGGCTTTTAACACAATATTATGTAATGACTGAGTGAAAAAAAGTGAAAGTAAGAAAATATAAATCAATAATTACACAATGAAAATGTGTGTTGAACATTAGTTATTATTCAAAGTTCATATGAATATAAACCCACTTAGCGATAAAGCATTATATATAAATGGAATAATGTTGAATTCTAACGAAATTAAAATCTAAATAAGATTTGACACCAACTGGGCAGTAACTGAAAGGAGAGTGAGATGTGCAATATAATATTATGTAAGTTATCCTTGATATGTGGTACCAAGCAATATATATCAAAGAAACAAGCTAATTGTGCAAGAAAATAAGTATTTCAAATAGTACTTAAATCAAAACCAAAAAAGGGTTTTAAATAATAGGTTAAAGTGTTGGAAAATAGGGAAAATCAATCATTCTGTTTAATCTATTAATTACATAAAGTCCAATTTAATTTTCATGTGAATCATTTATGATTCTTGGTATCATAAAAAACATAACAAATAATAAAATACATTATAAAAGAGATGAAATCTTAATATATACTTAACAAGAAAAACACAATTGCCATTTTAAGAGAAAATTTTGACTCCAAACAATATAAATCAGACTCCTTACGATAATAATAAAATGAAATAATAATAATCTGCATGTAATCAACGGCTTTTAACACAAGATTATGTAATGACTGAGTGAAAAAAAGTGAAAGTAAGAAAATATAAATCAATAATTACACAAAGAAAATGTGTGTTGAACATTAGTTATTATTCAAAGTTCATATGAATATAAACCCACTTAGCGATAAAACATTATATATAAATGGAATAATGTTGAATTCTAATGAAATTAAAATCTAAATAAGATTTGACACCAACTGGGCAGTAACTGAAAGGAGAGTGAGATGTGCAATATAATATTATGTAAGTTATCCTTGATATGTGGTACCAAGCAATATATATCAAAGAAACAAGCTAATTGTGCAAGAAAATAAGTATTTCAAATAGTACCTAAATCAAAACCAAAAAAGGGTTTTAAATAATAGGTTAAAGTGTTGGAAAATAGGGAAAATCAATCATTCTGTTTAATCTATTAATTACATAAAGTCCAATTTAATTTTCATGTGAATCATTTATGATTCTTGGTATCATAAAAAACATAACAAATAATAAAATCCATTATAAAAGAGATGAAATCTTAATAAATACTTAACAAGAAAAACACAATTGCCATTTTAAGAGAAAATTTTGACTCCAAACAATATAAATCAGACTCCTTACGATAATAATAAAATGAAATAATAATAATCTGCATGTAATCAATGGCTTTTAACACAAGATTATGTAATGACTGAGTGAAAAAAAGTGAAAGTAAGAAAATATAAATCAATAATTACACAAAGAAAATGTGTGTTGAACATTAGTTATTATTCAAAGTTCATATGAATATAAACCCACTTAGCGATAAAGCATTATATATAAATGGAATAATGTTGAATTCTAATGACATTAAAATCTAAATAAGATTTGACACCAACTGGGCAGTAACTGAAAGGAGAGTGAGATGTGCAATATAATATTATGTAAGTTATCCTTGATATGTGGTACCAAGCAATATATATCAAAGAAACAAGCTAATTGTGCAAGAAAATAAGTATTTCAAATAGTACCTAAATCAAAACCAAAAAAGGGTTTTAAAAATTAGGTTAAAGTGTTGGAAAATAGGGAAAATCAATAATTCTGTTTAATCTATTAATTACATAAAGTCCAATTTAATTTTCATGTGAATCATTTATGATTCTTGGTATCATAAAAAACATAACAAATAATAAAATCCATTATAAAAGAGATGAAATCTTAATAAATACTTAACAAGAAAAACACAATTGCCATTTTAAGAGAAAATTTTGACTCCAAACAATATAAATCAGACTCCTTACGATAATAATAAAATGAAATAATAATAATCTGCATGTAATCAACGGCTTTTAACACAAGATTATGTAATGACTGAGTGAAAAAAAGTGAAAGTAAGAAAATATAAATCAATAATTACAAAAAGAAAATGTGTGTTGAACATTAGTTACTATTCAAAGTTCATATGAATATAAACCCACTTAGCGATAAAACATTATATATAAATGGAATAATGTTGAATTCTAATGAAATTAAAATCTAAATAAGATTTGACACCAACTGGGCAGTAACTGAAAGGAGAGTGAGATGTGCAATATAATATTATGTAAGTTATCCTTGATATGTGGTACCAAGCAATATATATGAAAGAAACAAGCTAATTGTGCAAGAAAATAAGTATTTCAAATAGTACCTAAATCAAAAAAAGAAAAGGGTTTTAAATAATAGGTTAAAGTGTTGGAAAATAGGGAAAATCAATCATTCTGTTTAATCTATTAATTACATAAAGTCCAATTTAATTTTCATGTGAATCATTTATGATTCTTGGTATCATAAAAAACATAACAAATAATAAAATACATTATAAAAGAGATGAAATCTTAATATATACTTAACAAGAAAAACACAATTGCCATTTTAAGAGAAAATTTTGACTCCAAACAATATAAATCAGACTCCTTACGATAATAATAAAATGAAATAATAATAATCTGCATGTAATCAACGGCTTTTAACACAAGATTATGTAATGACTGAGTGAAAAAAAGTGAAAGTAAGAAAATATAAATCAATAATTACACAAAGAAAATGTGTGTTGAACATTAGTTATTATTCAAAGTTCATATGAATATAAACCCACTTAGCGATAAAACATTATATATAAATGGAATAATGTTGAATTCTAATGAAATTAAAATCTAAATAAGATTTGACACCAACTGGGCAGTAACTGAAAGGAGAGTGAGATGTGCAATATAATATTATGTAAGTTATCCTTGATATGTGGTACCAAGCAATATATATGAAAGAAACAAGCTAATTGTGCAAGAAAATAAGTATTTCAAATAGTACCTAAATCAAAAAAAGAAAAGGGTTTTAAATAATAGGTTAAAGTGTTGGAAAATAGGGAAAATCAAACATTCTGTTTAATCTATTAATTACATAAAGTCCAATTTAATTTTCATGTGAATCATTTACGATTCTTGGTATCATAAAAAACATAACAAATAATAAAATCCATTATAAAAGAGATGAAATCTTAATAAATACTTAACAAGAAAAACACAATTGCCATTTTAAGAGAAAAGTTTGACTCCAAACAATATAAATCAGACTCCTTACGATAATAATAAAATGAAATAATAATAATCTGCATGTAATCAATGGCTTTTAACACAAGATTATGTAATGACTGAGTGAAAAAAAGTGAAAGTAAGAAAATATAAATCAATAATTACACAAAGAAAATGTGTGTTGAACATTAGTTATTATTCAAAGTTCATATGAATATAAACCCACTTAGCGATAAAGCATTATATATAAATGGAATAATGTTGAATTCTAATGAAATTAAAATCTAAATAAGATTTGACACCAACTGGGCAGTAACTGAAAGGAGAGTGAGATGTGCAATATAATATTATGTAAGTTATCCTTGATATGTGGTACCAAGAAATATATATCAAAGAAACAAGCTAATTGTGCAAGAAAATAAGTATTTCAAATAGTACCTAAATCAAAACCAAAAAAGGGTTTTAAATAATAGGTTAAAGTGTTGGAAAATAGGGAAAATCAATCATTCTGTTTAATCTATTAATTACATAAAGTCCAATTTAATTTTCATGTGAATCATTTATGATTCTTGGTATCATAAAAAACATAACAAATAATAAAATACATTATAAAAGAGATGAAATCTTAATATATACTTAACAAGAAAAACACAATTGCCATTTTAAGAGAAAATTTTGACTCCAAACAATATAAATCAGACTCCTTACGATAATAATAAAATGAAATAATAATAATCTGCATGTAATCAACGGCTTTTAACACAAGATTATGTAATGACTGAGTGAAAAAAAGTGAAAGTAAGAAAATATAAATCAATAATTACACAAAGAAAATGTGTGTTGAACATTAGTTATTATTCAAAGTTCATATGAATATAAACCCACTTAGCGATAAAACATTATATATAAATGGAATAATGTTGAATTCTAATGACATTAAAATCTAAATAAGATTTGACACCAACTGGGCAGTAACTGAAAGGAGAGTGAGATGTGCAATATAATATTATGTAAGTTATCCTTGATATGTGGTACCAAGCAATATATATCAAAGAAACAAGCTAATTGTGCAAGAAAATAAGTATTTCAAATAGTACCTAAATCAAAACCAAAAAAGGGTTTTAAATAATAGGTTAAAGTGTTGGAAAATAGGGAAAATCAATCATTCTGTTTAATCTATTAATTACATAAAGTCCAATTTAATTTTCATGTGAATCATTTATGATTCTTGGTATCATAAAAAACATAACAAATAATAAAATCCATTATAAAAGAGATGAAATCTTAATAAATACTTAACAAGAAAAACACAATTGCCATTTTAAGAGAAAATTTTGACTGCAAACAATATAAATCAGACTCCTTACGATAATAATAAAATGAAATAATAATAATCTGCATGTAATCAATGGCTTTTAACACAAGATTATGTAATGACTGAGTGAAAAAAAGTGAAAGTAAGAAAATATAAATCAATAATTACACAAAGAAAATGTGTGTTGAACATTAGTTATTATTCAAAGTTCATATGAATATAAACCCACTTAGAGATAAAGCATTATATATAAATGGAATAATGTTGAATTCTAATGAAATTAAAATCTAAATAAGATTTGACACCAACTGGGCAGTAACTGAAAGGAGAGTGAGATGTGCAATATAATATTATGTAAGTTATCATTGATATGTGGTACCAAGCAATATATATCAAAGAAACAAGCTAATTGTGCAAGAAAATAAGTATTTCAAATAGTACCTAAATCAAAACCAAAAAAGGGTTTTAAATAATAGGTTAAAGTGTTGGAAAATAGGGAAAATCAATAATTCTGTTTAATCTATTAATTACATAAAGTCCAATTTAATTTTCATGTGAATCATTTATGATTCTTGGTATCATAAAAAACATAACAAATAATAAAATCCATTATAAAAGAGATGAAATCTTAATAAATACTTAACAAGAAAAACACAATTGCCATTTTAAGAGAAAATTTTGACTCCAAACAATATAAATCAGACTCCTTACGATAATAATAAAATGAAATAATAATAATCTGCATGTAATCAACGGCTTTTAACACAAGATTATGTAATGACTGAGTGAAAAAAAGTGAAAGTAAGAAAATATAAATCAATAATTACAAAAAGAAAATGTGTGTTGAACATTAGTTACTATTCAAAGTTCATATGAATATAAACCCACTTAGCGATAAAACATTATATATAAATGGAATAATGTTGAATTCTAATGAAATTAAAATCTAAATAAGATTTGACACCAACTGGGCAGTAACTGAAAGGAGAGTGAGATGTGCAATATAATATTATGTAAGTTATCCTTGATATGTGGTACCAAGCAATATATATGAAAGAAACAAGCTAATTGTGCAAGAAAATAAGTATTTCAAATAGTACCTAAATCAAAAAAAGAAAAGGGTTTTAAATAATAGGTTAAAGTGTTGGAAAATAGGGAAAATCAAACATTCTGTTTAATCTATTAATTACATAAAGTCCAATTTAATTTTCATGTGAATCATTTACGATTCTTGGTATCATAAAAAACATAACAAATAATAAAATCCATTATAAAAGAGATGAAATCTTAATAAATACTTAACAAGAAAAACACAATTGCCATTTTAAGAGAAAATTTTGACTCCAAACAATATAAATCAGACTCCTTACGATAATAATAAAATGAAATAATAATAATCTGCATGTAATCAATGGCTTTTAACACAAGATTATGTAATGACTGAGTGAAAAAAAGTGAAAGTAAGAAAATATAAATCAATAATTACACAAAGAAAATGTGTGTTGAACATTAGTTATTATTCAAAGTTCATATGAATATAAACCCACTTAGCGATAAAGCATTATATATAAATGGAATAATGTTGAATTCTAATGAAATTAAAATCAAAATAAGATTTGACACCAACTGGGCAGTAACTGAAAGGAGAGTGAGATGTGCAATATAATATTATGTAAGTTATCCTTGATATGTGGTACCAAGCAATATATATCAAAGAAACAAGCTAATTGTGCAAGAAAATAAGTATTTCAAATAGTACCTAAATCAAAACCAAAAAAGGGTTTTAAATAATAGGATAAAGTGTTGGAAAATAGGGAAAATCAATCATTCTGTTTAATCTATTAATTACATAAAGTCCAATTTAATTTTCATGTGAATCATTTATGATTCTTGGTATCATAAAAAACATAACAAATAATAAAATCCATTATAAAAGAGATGAAATCTTAATAAATACTTAACAAGAAAAACACAATTGCCATTTTAAGAGAAAATTTTGACTCCAAACAATATAAATCAGACTCCTTACGATAATAATAAAATGAAATAATAATAATCTGCATGTAATCAATGGCTTTTAACACAAGATTATGTAATGACTGAGTGAAAAAAAGTGAAAGTAAGAAAATATAAATCAATAATTACACAAAGAAAATGTGTGTTGAACATTAGTTATTATTCAAAGTTCATATGAATATAAACCCACTTAGCGATAAAGCATTATATATAAATGGAATAATGTTGAATTCTAATGAAATTAAAATCTAAATAAGATTTGACACCAACTGGGCAGTAACTGAAAGGAGAGTGAGATGTGCAATATAATATTATGTAAGTTATCCTTGATATGTGGTACCAAGCAATATATATGAAAGAAACAAGCTAATTGTGCAAGAAAATAAGTATTTCAAATAGTACCTAAATCAAAACCAAAAAAGGGTTTTAAATAATAGGTTAAAGTGTTGGAAAATAGGGAAAATCAATCTTTCTGTTTAATCTATTAATTACATAAAGTCCAATTTAATTTTCATGTGAATCATTTATGATTCTTGGTATCATAAAAAACATAACAAATAATAAAATCCATTATAAAAGAGATGAAATCTTAATAAATACTTAACAAGAAAAACACAATTGCCATTTTAAGAGAAAATTTTGACTCCAAACAATATAAATCAGACTCCTTACGATAATAATAAAATGAAATAATAATAATCTGCATGTAATCAATGGCTTTCAACACAAGATTATGTAATGACTCAGTGAAAAAAAGTGAAAGTAAGAAAATATAAATCAATAATTACACAAAGAAAATGTGTGTTGAACATTAGTTATTATTCAAAGTTCATATGAATATAAACCCACTTAGCGATAAAGCATTATATATAAATGGAATAATGTTGAATTCTAATGAAATTAAAATCTAAATAAGATTTGACACCAACTGGGCAGTAACTGAAAGGAGAGTGAGATGTGCAATATAATATTATGTAAGTTATCCTTGATATGTGGTACCAAGCAATATATATCAAAGAAACAAGCTAATTGTGCAAGAAAATAAGTATTTCAAATAGTACCTAAATCAAAACTAAAAAAGGGTTTTAAATAATAGGATAAAGTGTTGGAAAATAGGGAAAATCAATCATTCTGTTTAATCTATTAATTACATAAAGTCCAATTTAATTTTCATGTGAATCATTTATGATTCTTGGTATAAAAAAAACATAACAAATAATAAAATCCATTATAAAAGAGATGAAATCTTAATAAATACTTAACAAGAAAAACACAATTGCCATTTTAAGAGAAAATTTTGACTCCAAACAATATAAATCAGACTCCTTACGATAATAATAAAATGAAATAATAATAATCTGCATGTAATCAATGGCTTTTAACACAAGATTATGTAATGACTGAGTGAAAAAAAGTGAAAGTAAGAAAATATAAATCAATAATTACACAAAGAAAATGTGTGTTGCACATTAGTTATTATTCAAAGTTCATATGAATATAAACCCACTTAGCTATAAAGCATTATATATAAATGGAATAATGTTGAATTCTAATGAAATTAAAATCTAAATAAGATTTGACACCAACTGGGCAGTAACTGAAAGGAGAGTGAGATGTGCAATATATTATTATGTTAGTTATCCTTGATATGTGGTACCAAGCAATATATATCAAAGAAACAAGCTAATTGTGCAAGAAAATAAGTATTTCAAATAGTACCTAAATCAAAACCAAAAAAGGGTTTTAAATAATAGGATAAAGTGTTGGAAAATAGGGAAAATCAATCATTCTGTTTAATCTATTAATTACATAAAGTCCAATTTAATTTTCATGTGAATCATTTATGATTCTTGGTATAAAAAAACATAACAAATAATAAAATCCATTATAAAAGAGATGAAATCTTAATAAATACTTAACAAGAAAAACACAATTGCCATTTTAAGAGAAAATTTTGACTCCAAACAATATAAATCAGACTCCTTACGATAATAATAAAATGAAATAATAATAATCTGCATGTAATCAATGGCTTTTAACACAAGATTATGTAATGACTGAGTGAAAAAAAGTGAAAGTAAGAAAATATAAATCAATAATTACACAAAGAAAATGTGTGTTGAACATTAGTTATTATTCAAAGTTCATATGAATATAAACCCACTTAGCGATAAAGCATTATATATAAATGGAATAATGTTGAATTCTAATGAAATTAAAATCTAAATAAGATTTGACACCAACTGGGCAGTAACTGAAAGGAGAGTGAGATGTGCAATATAATATTATGTAAGTTATCCTTGATATGTGGTACCAAGCAATATATATGAAAGAAACAAGCTAATTGTGCAAGAAAATAAGTATTTCAAATAGTACTTAAATCAAAACCAAAAAAGGGTTTTAAATAATAGGTTAAAGTGTTGGAAAATAGGGAAAATCAATCTTTCTGTTTAATCTATTAATTACATAAAGTCCAATTTAATTTTCATGTGAATCATTTATGATTCTTGGTATCATAAAAAACATAACAAATAATAAAATCCATTATAAAAGAGATGAAATCTTAATAAATACTTAACAAGAAAAACACAATTGCCATTTTAAGAGAAAATTTTGACTCCAAACAATATAAATCAGACTCCTTACGATAATAATAAAATGAAATAATAATAATCTGCATGTAATCAATGGCTTTTAACACAAGATTATGTAATGACTGAGTGAAAAAAAGTGAAAGTAAGAAAATATAAATCAATAATTACACAAAGAAAATGTGTGTTGAACATTAGTTATTATTCAAAGTTCATATGAATATAAACCCACTTAGCGATAAAGCATTATATATAAATGGAATAATGTTGAATTCTAATGAAATTAAAATCTAAATAAGATTTGACACCAACTGGGCAGTAACTGAAAGGAGAGTGAGATGTGCAATATAATATTATGTAAGTTATCCTTGATATGTGGTACCAAGCAATATATATCAAAGAAACAAGCTAATTGTGCAAGAAAATAAGTATTTCAAATAGTACCTAAATCAAAACCAAAAAAGGGTTTTAAATAATAGGTTAAAGTGTTGGAAAATAGGGAAAATCAATCATTCTGTTTAATCTATTAATTACATAAAGTCCAATTTAATTTTCATGTGAATCATTTATGATTCTTGGTATCATAAAAAACATAACAAATAATAAAATCCATTATAAAAGAGATGAAATCTTAATAAATACTTAACAAGAAAAACACAATTGCCATTTTAAAAGAAAATTTTGACTCCAAACAATATAAATCAGACTCCTTACGATAATAATAAAATGAAATAATAATAATCTGCATGTAATCAATGGCTTTTAACACAAGATTATGTAATGACTGAGTGAAAAAAAGTGAAAGTAAGAAAATATAAATCAATAATTACACAAAGAAAATGTGTGTTGAACATTAGTTATTATTCAAAGTTCATATGAATATAAACCCACTTAGCGATAAAGCATTATATATAAATGGAATAATGTTGAATTCTAATGAAATTAAAATCTAAATAAGATTTGACACCAACTGGGCAGTAACTGAAAGGAGAGTGAGATGTGCAATATAATATTATGTAAGTTATCCTTGATATGTGGTACCAAGAAATATATATCAAAGAAACAAGCTAATTGTGCAAGAAAATAAGTATTTCAAATAGTACCTAAATCAAAACCAAAAAAGGGTTTTAAATAATAGGTTAAAGTGTTGGAAAATAGGGAAAATCAATCATTCTGTTTAATCTATTAATTACATAAAGTCCAATTTGATTTTCATGTGAATCATTTATGATTCTTGGTATCATAAAAAACATAACAAATAATAAAATCCATTATAAAAGAGATGAAATCTTAATAAATACGTAACAAGAAAAACACAATTGCCATTTTAAGAGAAAATTTTGACTCCAAACAATATAAATCAGACTCCTTACGATAATAATAAAATGAAATAATAATAATCTGCATGTAATCAATGGCTTTTAACACAAGATTATGTAATGACTGAGTGAAAAAAAGTGAAAGTAAGAAAATATAAATCAATAATTACACAAAGAAAATGTGTGTTGAACATTAGTTATTATTCAAAGTTCATATGAATATAAACCCACTTAGCGATAAAGCATTATATATAAATGGAATAATGTTGAATTCTAATGAAATTAAAATCTAAATAAGATTTGACACCAACTGGGCAGTAACTGAAAGGAGAGTGAGATGTGCAATATAATATTATGTAAGTTATCCTTGATATGTGGTACCAAGCAATATATATCAAAGAAACAAGCTAATTGTGCAAGAAAATAAGTATTTCAAATAGTACCTAAATCAAAACCAAAAAAGGGTTTTAAATAATAGGTTAAAGTGTTGGAAAATAGGGAAAATCAATCATTCTGTTTAATCTATTAATTACATAAAGTCCAATTTAATTTTCATGTGAATCATTTATGATTCTTGGTATCATAAAAAACATAACAAATAATAAAATCCATTATAAAAGAGATGAAATCTTCCTAAATACTTAACAAGAAAAACACAATTGCCATTTTAAGAGAAAATTTTGACTCCAAACAATATAAATCAGACTCCTTACGATAATAATAAAATGAAATAATAATAATCTGCATGTAATCAATGGCTTTTAACACAAGATTATGTAATGACTGAGTGAAAAAAAGTGAAAGTAAGAAAATATAAATCAATAATTACACAAAGAAAATGTGTGTTGAACATTAGTTATTATTCAAAGTTCATATGAATATAAACCCACTTAGCGATAAAGCATTATATATAAATGGAATAATGTTGAATTCTAATGAAATTAAAATCTAAATAAGATTTGACACCAACTGGGCAGTAACTGAAAGGAGAGTGAGATGTGCAATATAATATTATGTAAGTTATCCTTGATATGTGGTACCAAGCAATATATATCAAAGAAACAAGCTAATTGTGCAAGAAAATAAGTATTTCAAATAGTACCTAAATCAAAACCAAAAAAGGGTTTTAAATAATAGGTTAAAGTGTTGGAAAATAGGGAAAATCAATCATTCTGTTTAATCTATTAATTACATAAAGTCCAATTTAATTTTCATGTGAATCATTTATGATTCTTGGTATCATAAAAAACATAACAAATAATAAAATCCATTATAAAAGAGATGAAATCTTAATAAATACTTAACAAGAAAAACACAATTGCCATTTTAAGAGAAAATTTTGACTCCAAACAATATAAATCAGACTCCTTACGATAATAATAAAATGAAATAATAATAATCTGCATGTAATCAATGGCTTTTAACACAAGATTATGTAATGACTGAGTGAAAAAAAGTGAAAGTAAGAAAATATAAATCAATAATTACACAAAGAAAATGTGTGTTGAACATTAGTTATTATTCAAAGTTCATATGAATATAAACCCACTTAGCTATAAAGCATTATATAGTAAGGAATAATGTTAAATTCTAATGAAATTAAAATCTAAATAAGATTTGACACCAACTGGGCAGTAACTGAAAGGAGAGTGAGATGTGCAATATATTATTATGTTAGTTATCCTTGATATGTGGTACCAAGCAATATATATCAAAGAAACAAGCTAATTGTGCAAGAAAATAAGTATTTCAAATAGTACCTAAATCAAAACCAAAAAAGGGTTTTAAATAATAGGTTAAAGTGTTGGAAAATAGGGAAAATCAATCATTCTGTTTAATCTATTAATTACATAAAGTCCAATTTAATTTTCATGTGAATCATTTATGATTCTTGGTATCATAAAAAACATAACAAATAATAAAATCCATTATAAAAGAGATGAAATCTTAATAAATACTTAACAAGAAAAACACAATTGCCATTTTAAGAGAAAATTTTGACTCCAAACAATATAAATCAGACTCCTTACGATAATAATAAAATGAAATAATAATAATCTGCATGTAATCAATGGCTTTTAACACAAGATTATGTAATGACTGAGTGAAAAAAAGTGAAAGTAAGAAAATATAAATCAATAATTACACAAAGAAAATGTGTGTTGAACATTAGTTATTATTCAAAGTTCATATGAATATAAACCCACTTAGCGATAAAGCATTATATATAAATGGAATAATGTTGAATTCTAATGAAATTAAAATCTAAATAAGATTTGACACCAACTGGGCAGTAACTGAAAGGAGAGTGAGATGTGCAATATAATATTATGTAAGTTATCCTTGATATGTGGTACCAAGAAATATATATCAAAGAAACAAGCTAATTGTGCAAGAAAATAAGTATTTCAAATAGTACCTAAATCAAAACCAAAAAAGGGTTTTAAATAATAGGTTAAAGTGTTGGAAAATAGGGAAAATCAATCATTCTGTTTAATCTATTAATTACATAAAGTCCAATTTGATTTTCATGTGAATCATTTATGATTCTTGGTATCATAAAAAACATAACAAATAATAAAATCCATTATAAAAGAGATGAAATCTTAATAAATACTTAACAAGAAAAACACAATTGCCATTTTAAGAGAAAATTTTGACTCCAAACAATATAAATCAGACTCCTTACGATAATAATAAAATGAAATAATAATAATCTGCATGTAATCAATGGCTTTTAACACAAGATTATGTAATGACTGAGTGAAAAAAAGTGAAAGTAAGAAAATATAAATCAATAATTACACAAAGAAAATGTGTGTTGAACATTAGTTATTATTCAAAGTTCATATGAATATAAACCCACTTAGCGATAAAGCATTATATATAAATGGAATAATGTTGAATTCTAATGAAATTAAAATCTAAATAAGATTTGACACCAACTGGGCAGTAACTGAAAGGAGAGTGAGATGTGCAATATAATATTATGTAAGTTATCCTTGATATGTGGTACCAAGCAATATATATCAAAGAAACAAGCTAATTGTGCAAGAAAATAAGTATTTCAAATAGTACCTAAATCAGAACCAAAAAAGGGTTTTAAATAATAGGTTAAAGTGTTGGAAAATAGGGAAAATCAATCATTCTGTTTAATCTATTAATTACATAAAGTCCAATTTAATTTTCATGTGAATCATTTATGATTCTTGGTATCATAAAAAACATAACAAATAATAAAATCCATTATAAAAGAGATGAAATCTTAATAAATACTTAACAAGAAAAACACAATTGCCATTTTAAGAGAAAATTTTGACTCCAAACAATATAAATCAGACTCCTTACGATAATAATAAAATGAAATAATAATAATCTGCATGTAATCAATGGCTTTTAACACAAGATTATGTAATGACTGAGTGAAAAAAAGTGAAAGTAAGAAAATATAAATCAATAATTACACAAAGAAAATGTGTGTTGAACATTAGTTATTATTCAAAGTTCATATGAATATAAACCCACTTAGCTATAAAGCATTATATATAAATGGAATAATGTTGAATTCTAATGAAATTAAAATCTAAATAAGATTTGACACCAACTGGGCAGTAACTGAAAGGAGAGTGAGATGTGCAATATATTATTATGTTAGTTATCCTTGATATGTGGTACCAAGCAATATATATCAAAGAAACAAGCTAATTGTGCAAGAAAATAAGTATTTCAAATAGTACCTAAATCAAAACCAAAAAAGGGTTTTAAATAATAGGATAAAGTGTTGGAAAATAGGGAAAATCAATCATTCTGTTTAATCTATTAATTACATAAAGTCCAATTTAATTTTCATGTGAATCATTTATGATTCTTGGTATCATAAAAAACATAACAAATAATAAAATCCATTATAAAAGAGATGAAATCTTAATAAATACTTAACAAGAAAAACACAATTGCCATTTTAAGAGAAAATTTTGACTCCAAACAATATAAATCAGACTCCTTACGATAATAATAAAATGAAATAATAATAATCTGCATGTAATCAATGGCTTTTAACACAAGATTATGTAATGACTGAGTGAAAAAAAGTGAAAGTAAGAAAATATAAATCAATAATTACACAAAGAAAATGTGTGTTGAACATTAGTTATTATTCAAAGTTCATATGAATATAAACCCACTTAGCGATAAAGCATTATATATAAATGGAATAATGTTGAATTCTAATGAAATTAAAATCTAAATAAGATTTGACACCAACTGGGCAGTAACTGAAAGGAGAGTGAGATGTGCAATATAATATTATGTAAGTTATCCTTGATATGTGGTACCAAGCAATATATATCAAAGAAACAAGCTAATTGTGCAAGAAAATAAGTATTTCAAATAGTACCTAAATCAGAACCAAAAAAGGGTTTTAAATAATAGGTTAAAGTGTTGGAAAATAGGGAAAATCAATCATTCTGTTTAATCTATTAATTACATAAAGTCCAATTTAATTTTCATGTGAATCATTTATGATTCTTGGTATCATAAAAAACATAACAAATAATAAAATCCATTATAAAAGAGATGAAATCTTAATAAATACTTAACAAGAAAAACACAATTGCCATTTTAAGAGAAAATTTTGACTCCAAACAATATAAATCAGACTCCTTACGATAATAATAAAATGAAATAATAATAATCTGCATGTAATCAATGGCTTTTAACACAAGATTATGTAATGACTGAGTGAAAAAAAGTGAAAGTAAGAAAATATAAATCAATAATTACACAAAGAAAATGTGTGTTGAACATTAGTTATTATTCAAAGTTCATATGAATATAAACCCACTTAGCTATAAAGCATTATATATAAATGGAATAATGTTGAATTCTAATGAAATTAAAATCTAAATAAGATTTGACACCAACTGGGCAGTAACTGAAAGGAGAGTGAGATGTGCAATATATTATTATGTTAGTTATCCTTGATATGTGGTACCAAGCAATATATATCAAAGAAACAAGCTAATTGTGCAAGAAAATAAGTATTTCAAATAGTACCTAAATCAAAACCAAAAAAGGGTTTTAAATAATAGGATAAAGTGTTGGAAAATAGGGAAAATCAATCATTCTGTTTAATCTATTAATTACATAAAGTCCAATTTAATTTTCATGTGAATCATTTATGATTCTTGGTATAAAAAAAACATAACAAATAATAAAATCCATTATAAAAGAGATGAAATCTTAATGAATACTTAACAAGAAAAACATAATTGCCATTTTAAGAGAAAATTTTGACTCCAAACAATATAAATCAGACTCCTTACGATAATAATAAAATGAAATAATAATAATCTGCATGTAATCAATGGCTTTTAACACAAGATTATGTAATGACTGAGTGAAAAAAAGTGAAAGTAAAAAAATATAAATCAATAATTACACAAAGAAAATGTGTGTTGAACATTAGTTATTATTCAAAGTTCATATGAATATAAACCCACTTAGCGATAAAGCATTATATATAAATGGAATAATGTTGAATTCTAATGAAATTAAAATCTAAATAAGATTTGACACCAACTGGGCAGTAACTGAAAGGAGAGTGAGATGTGCAATATAATATTATGTAAGTTATCCTTGATATGTGGTACCAAGCAATATATATCAAAGAAACAAGCTAATTGTGCAAGAAAATAAGTATTTCAAATAGTACCTAAATCAAAACCAAAAAAGGGTTTTAAATAATAGGATAAAGTGTTGGAAAATAGGGAAAATCAATCATTCTGTTTAATCTATTAATTACATAAAGTCCAATTTAATTTTCATGTGAATCATTTATGATTCTTGGTATAAAAAAAACATAACAAATAATAAAATCCATTATAAAAGAGATGAAATCTTAATAAATACTTAACAAGAAAAACACAATTGCCATTTTAAGAGAAAATTTTGACTCCAAACAATATAAATCAGACTCCTTACGATAATAATAAAATGAAATAATAATAATCTGCATGTAATCAATGGCTTTTAACACAAGATTATGTAATGACTGAGTGAAAAAAAGTGAAAGTAAGAAAATATAAATCAATAATTACACAAAGAAAATGTGTGTTGAACATTAGTTATTATTCAAAGTTCATATGAATATAAACCCACTTAGCGATAAAGCATTATATATAAATGGAATAATGTTGAATTCTAATGAAATTAAAATCTAAATAAGATTTGACACCAACTGGGCAGTAACTGAAAGGAGAGTGAGATGTGCAATATAATATTATGTAAGTTATCCTTGATATGTGGTACCAAGAAATATATATCAAAGAAACAAGCTAATTGTGCAAGAAAATAAGTATTTCAAATAGTACCTAAATCAAAACCAAAAAAGGGTTTTAAATAATAGGTTAAAGTGTTGGAAAATAGGGAAAATCAATCATTCTGTTTAATCTATTAATTACATAAAGTCCAATTTGATTTTCATGTGAATCATTTATGATTCTTGGTATCATAAAAAACATAACAAATAATAAAATCCATTATAAAAGAGATGAAATCTTAATAAATACTTAACAAGAAAAACACAATTGCCATTTTAAGAGAAAATTTTGACTCCAAACAATATAAATCAGACTCCTTACGATAATAATAAAATGAAATAATAATAATCTGCATGTAATCAATGGCTTTTAACACAAGATTATGTAATGACTGAGTGAAAAAAAGTGAAAGTAAGAAAATATAAATCAATAATTACACAAAGAAAATGTGTGTTGAACATTAGTTATTATTCAAAGTTCATATGAATATAAACCCACTTAGCTATAAAGCATTATATATAAATGGAATAATGTTGAATTCTAATGAAATTAAAATCTAAATAAGATTTGACACCAACTGGGCAGTAACTGAAAGGAGAGTGAGATGTGCAATATAATATTATGTAAGTTATCCTTGATATGTGGTACCAAGCAATATATATGAAAGAAACAAGCTAATTGTGCAAGAAAATAAGTATTTCAAATAGTACCTAAATCAAAACCAAAAAAGGGTTTTAAATAATAGGATAAAGTGTTGGAAAATAGGGAAAATCAATCATTCTGTTTAATCTATTAATTACATAAAGTCCAATTTAATTTTCATGTGAATCATTTATGATTCTTGGTATAAAAAAAACATAACAAATAATAAAATCCATTATAAAAGAGATGAAATCTTAATAAATACTTAACAAGAAAAACACAATTGCCATTTTAAGAGAAATTTTTGACTCCAAACAATATAAATCAGACTCCTTACGATAATAATAAAATGAAATAATAATAATCTGCATGTAATCAATGGCTTTTAACACAAGATTATGTAATGACTGAGTGAAAAAAAGTGAAAGTAAGAAAATATAAATCAATAATTACACAAAGAAAATGTGTGTTGAATATTAGTTATTATTCAAAGTTCATATGAATATAAACCCACTTAGCAATAAAGCATTATATATAAATGGAATAATGTTGAATTCTAATGAAATTAAAATCTAAATAAGATTTGACACCAACTGGGCAGTAACTGAAAAGAGAGTGAGATGTGCAATATAATATTATGTAAGTTATCCTTGATATGTGGTACCAAGCAATATATATGAAAGAAACAAGCTAATTGTGCAAGAAAATAAGTATTTCAAATAGTACCTAAATCAAAACCAAAAAAGTGTTTTAAATAATAGGTTAAAGTGTTGGAAAATAGGGAAAATCAATCTTTCTATTTAATCTATTAATTACATAAAGTCCAATTTAATTTTCATGTGAATCATTTATGATTCTTGTTATCATAAAAAACATAACAAATAATAAAATCCATTTTAAAAGAGATGAAATCTTAATAAATACTTAACAAGAAAAACACAATTGCCATTTTAAGAGAAAATTTTGACTCCAAACAATATAAATCAGACTCCTTACGATAATAATAAAATGAAATAATAATAATCTGCATGTAATCAATGGCTTTTAACACAAGATTATGTAATGACTGAGTGAAAAAAAGTGAAAGTAAGAAAATATAAATCAATAATAACACAAAGAAAATGTGTGTTGAACATTAGTTATTATTCAAAGTTCATATGAATATAAACCCACTTAGCGATAAAGCATTATATATAAATGGAATAATGTTGAATTCTAATGAAATTAAAATCTAAATAAGATTTGACACCAACTGGGCAGTAACTGAAAGGAGAGTGAGATGTGCAATATAATATTATGTAAGTTATCCTTGATATGTGGTACCAAGCAATATATATGAAAGAAACAAGCTAATTGTGCAAGAAAATAAGTATTTCAAATAGTACCTAAATCAAAACCAAAAAAGGGTTTTAAATAATAGGATAAAGTGTTGGAAAATAGGGAAAATCAATCATTCTGTTTAATCTATTAATTACATAAAGTCCAATTTAATTTTCATGTGAATCATTTATGATTCTTGGTATAAAAAAAACATAACAAATAATAAAATCCATTATAAAAGAGATGAAATCTTAATAAATACTTAACAAGAAAAACACAATTGCCATTTTAAGAGAAAATTTTGACTCCAAACAATATAAATCAGACTCCTTACGATAATAATAAAATGAAATAATAATAATCTGCATGTAATCAATGGCTTTTAACACAAGATTATGTAATGACTGAGTGAAAAAAAGTGAAAGTAAGAAAATATAAATCAATAATTACACAAAGAAAATGTGTGTTGAACATTAGTTATTATTCAAAGTTCATATGAATATAAACCCACTTAGCAATAAAGCATTATATATAAATGGAATAATGTTGAATTCTAATGAAATTAAAATCTAAATAAGATTTGACACCAACTGGGCAGTAACTGAAAGGAGAGTGAGATGTGCAATATAATATTATGTAAGTTATCCTTGATATGTGGTACCAAGCAATATATATGAAAGAAACAAGCTAATTCTGCAAGAAAATAAGTATTTCAAATAGTACCTAAATCAAAACCAAAAATGGGTTTTAAATAATAGGTTAAAGTGTTGGAAAATAGGGAAAATCAATCTTTCTGTTTAATCTATTAATTACATAAAGTCCAATTTAATTTTCATGTGAATCATTTATGATTCTTGGTATCATAAAAAACATAACAAATAATAAAATCCATTATAAAAGAGATGAAATCTTAATAAATACTTAACAAGAAAAACACAATTGCCATTTTAAGAGAAAATTTTGACTCCAAACAATATAAATCAGACTCCTTACGATAATAATAAAATGAAATAATAATAATCTGCATGTAATCAATGGCTTTTAACACAAGATTATGTAATGACTGAGTGAAAAAAAGTGAAAGTAAGAAAATATAAATCAATAATAACACAAAGAAAATGTGTGTTGAACATTAGTTATTATTCAAAGTTCATATGAATATAAACCCACTTAGCGATAAAGCATTATATATAAATGGAATAATGTTGAATTCTAATGAAATTAAAATCTAAATAAGATTTGACACCAACTGGGCAGTAACTGAAAGGAGAGTGAGATGTGCAATATAATATTATGTAAGTTATCCTTGATATGTGGTACCAAGCAATATATATGAAAGAAACAAGCTAATTGTGCAAGAAAATAAGTATTTCAAATAGTACCTAAATCAAAACCAAAAAAGGGTTTTAAATAATAGGATAAAGTGTTGGAAAATAGGGAAAATCAATCATTCTGTTTAATCTATTAATTACATAAAGTCCAATTTAATTTTCATGTGAATCATTTATGATTCTTGGTATAAAAAAAACATAACAAATAATAAAATCCATTATAAAAGAGATGAAATCTTAATAAATACTTAACAAGAAAAACACAATTGCCATTTTAAGAGAAAATTTTGACTCCAAACAATATAAATCAGACTCCTTACGATAATAATAAAATGAAATAATAATAATCTGCATGTAATCAATGGCTTTTAACACAAGATTATGTAATGACTGAGTGAAAAAAAGTGAAAGTAAGAAAATATAAATCAATAATTACACAAAGAAAATGTGTGTTGAACATTAGTTATTATTCAAAGTTCATATGAATATAAACCCACTTAGCAATAAAGCATTATATATAAATGGAATAATGTTGAATTCTAATGAAATTAAAATCTAAATAAGATTTGACACCAACTGGGCAGTAACTGAAAGGAGAGTGAGATGTGCAATATAATATTATGTAAGTTATCCTTGATATGTGGTACCAAGCAATATATATGAAAGAAACAAGCTAATTGTGCAAGAAAATAAGTATTTCAAATAGTACCTAAATCAAAACCAAAAATGGGTTTTAAATAATAGGTTAAAGTGTTGGAAAATAGGGAAAATCAATCTTTCTGTTTAATCTATTAATTACATAAAGTCCAATTTAATTTTCATGTGAATCATTTATGATTCTTGTTATCATAAAAAACATAACAAATAATAAAATCCATTATAAAAGAGATGAAATCTTAATAAATATTTAACAAGAAAAACACAATTGCCATTTTAAGAGAAAATTTTGACTCCAAACAATATAAATCAGACTCCTTACGATAATAATAAAATGAAATAATAATAATCTGCATGTAATCAATGGCTTTTAACACAAGATTATGTAATGACTGAGTGAAAAAAAGTGAAAGTAAGAAAATATAAATCAATAATTACACAAAGAAAATGTGTGTTGAACATTAGTTATTATTCAAAGTTCATATGAATATAAACCCACTTAGCTATAAAGCATTATATATAAATGGAATAATGTTGAATTCTAATGAAATTAAAATCTAAATAAGATTTGACACCAACTGGGCAGTAACTGAAAGGAGAGTGAGATGTGCAATATAATATTATGTAAGTTATCCTTGATATGTGGTACCAAGCAATATATATGAAAGAAACAAGCTAATTGTGCAAGAAAATAAGTATTTCAAATAGTACCTAAATCAAAACCAAAAAAGGGTTTTAAATAATAGGTTAAAGTGTTGGAAAATAGGGAAAATCAATCTTTCTGTTTAATCTATTAATTACATAAAGTCCAATTTAATTTTCATGTGAATCATTTATGATTCTTGTTATCATAAAAAACATAACAAATAATAAAATCCATTATAAAAGAGATGAAATCTTAATAAATACTTAACAAGAAAAACACAATTGCCATTTTAAGAGAAAATTTTGACTCCAAACAATATAAATCAGACTCCTTACGATAATAATAAAATGAAATAATAATAATCTGCATGTAATCAATGGCTTTTAACACAAGATTATGTAATGACTGAGTGAAAAAAAGTGAAAGTAAGAAAATATAAATCAATAATTACACAAAGAAAATGTGTGTTGAACATTAGTTATTATTCAAAGTTCATATGAATATAAATCCACTTAGCGATAAAGCATTATATATAAATGGAATAATGTTGAATTCTAATGAAATTAAAACCTAAATAAGATTTGACACCAACTGGGCAGTAACTGAAAGGAGAGTGAGATGTGCAATATAATATTATGTAAGTTATCCTTGATATGTGGTACCAAGCAATATATATGAAAGAAACAAGCTAATTGTGCAAGAAAATAAGTATTTCAAATAGTAACTAAATCAAAACCAAAAAAGGGTTTTAAATAATAGGTTAAAGTGTTGGAAAATAGGGAAAATCAATCATTCTGTTTAATCTATTAATTACATAAAGTCCAATTTAATTTTCATGTGAATCATTTATGATTCTTGGTATCATAAAAAACATAACAAATAATAAAATCCATTATAAAACAGATGAAATCTTCCTAAATACTTAACAAGAAAAACACAATTGCCATTTTAAGAGAAAATTTTGACTCCAAACAATATAAATCAGACTCCTTACGATAATAATAAAATGAAATAATAATAATCTGCTTGTAATCAATGGCTTTTAACACAAGATTATGTAATGACTGAGTGAAAAAAGTGAAAGTAAGAAAATATAAATCAATAATTACACAAAGAAAATGTGTGTTGAACATTACTTATTATTCAAAGTTCATATGAATATAAACCCACTTAGCGATAAAGCATTATATATAAATGGAATAATGTTGAATTCTAATGAAATTAAAATCTAAATAAGATTTGACACCAACTGGGCAGTAACTGAAAGGAGAGTGAGATGTGCAATATAATATTATGTAAGTTATCCTTGATATGTGGTACCAAGCAATATATATGAAAGAAACAAGCTAATTGTGCAAGAAAATAAGTATTTCAAATAGTACCTAAATCAAAACCAAAAAAGGGTTTTAAATAATAGGTTAAAGTGTTGGAAAATAGGGAAAATCAATCTTTCTGTTTAATCTATTAATTACATAAAGTCCAATTTAATTTTCATGTGAATCATTTATGATTCTTGTTATCATAAAAAACATAACAAATAATAAAATCCATTATAAAAGAGATGAAATCTTAATAAATACTTAACAAGAAAAACACAATTGCCATTTTAAGAGAAAATTTTGACTCCAAACAATATAAATCAGACTCCTTACGATAATAATAAAATGAAATAATAATAATCTGCATGTAATCAATGGCTTTTAACACAAGATTATGTAATGACTGAGTGAAAAAAAGTGAAAGTAAGAAAATATAAATCAATAATTACACAAAGAAAATGTGTGTTGAACATTAGTTATTATTCAAAGTTCATATGAATATAAACCCACTTAGCTATAAAGCATTATATATAAATGGAATAATGTTGAATTCTAATGAAATTAAAATCTAAATAAGATTTGACACCAACTGGGCAGTAACTGAAAGGAGAGTGAGATGTGCAATATAATATTATGTAAGTTATCCTTGATATGTGGTACCAAGCAATATATATGAAAGAAACAAGCTAATTGTGCAAGAAAATAAGTATTTCAAATAGTACCTAAATCAAAACCAAAAAAGGGTTTTAAATAATAGGATAAAGTGTTGGAAAATAGGGAAAATCAATCATTCTGTTTAATCTATTAATTACATAAAGTCCAATTTAATTTTCATGTGAATCATTTATGATTCTTGGTATAAAAAAAACATAACAAATAATAAAATCCATTATAAAAGAGATGAAATCTTAATAAATACTTAACAAGAAAAACACAATTGCCATTTTAAGAGAAAATTTTGACTCCAAACAATATAAATCAGACTCCTTACGATAATAATAAAATGAAATAATAATAATCTGCATGTAATCAATGGCTTTTAACACAAGATTATGTAATGACTGAGTGAAAAAAAGTGAAAGTAAGAAAATATAAATCAATAATTACACAAAGAAAATGTGTGTTGAACATTAGTTATTATTCAAAGTTCATATGAATATAAACCCACTTAGCAATAAAGCATTATATATAAATGGAATAATGTTGAATTCTAATGAAATTAAAATCTAAATAAGATTTGACACCAACTGGGCAGTAACTGAAAGGAGAGTGAGATGTGCAATATAATATTATGTAAGTTATCCTTGATATGTGGTACCAAGCAATATATATGAAAGAAACAAGCTAATTGTGCAAGAAAATAAGTATTTCAAATAGTACCTAAATCAAAACCAAAAAAGGGTTTTAAATAATAGGTTAAAGTGTTGGAAAATAGGGAAAATCAATCTTTCTGTTTAATCTATTAATTACATAAAGTCCAATTTAATTTTCATGTGAATCATTTATGATTCTTGTTATCATAAAAAACATAACAAATAATAAAATCCATTATAAAAGAGATGAAATCTTAATAAATACTTAACAAGAAAAACACAATTGCCATTTTAAGAGAAAATTTTGACTCCAAACAATATAAATCAGACTCCTTACGATAATAATAAAATGAAATAATAATAATCTGCATGTAATCAATGGCTTTTAACACAAGATTATGTAATGACTGAGTGAAAAAAAGTGAAAGTAAGAAAATATAAATCAATAATTACACAAAGAAAATGTGTGTTGAACATTAGTTATTATTCAAAGTTCATATGAATATAAATCCACTTAGCGATAAAGCATTATATATAAATGGAATAATGTTGAATTCTAATGAAATTAAAACCTAAATAAGATTTGACACCAACTGGGCAGTAACTGAAAGGAGAGTGAGATGTGCAATATAATATTATGTAAGTTATCCTTGATATGTGGTACCAAGCAATATATATGAAAGAAACAAGCTAATTGTGCAAGAAAATAAGTATTTCAAATAGTAACTAAATCAAAACCAAAAAAGGGTTTTAAATAATAGGTTAAAGTGTTGGAAAATAGGGAAAATCAATCATTCTGTTTAATCTATTAATTACATAAAGTCCAATTTAATTTTCATGTGAATCATTTATGATTCTTGGTATCATAAAAAACATAACAAATAATAAAATCCATTATAAAACAGATGAAATCTTCCTAAATACTTAACAAGAAAAACACAATTGCCATTTTAAGAGAAAATTTTGACTCCAAACAATATAAATCAGACTCCTTACGATAATAATAAAATGAAATAATAATAATCTGCTTGTAATCAATGGCTTTTAACACAAGATTATGTAATGACTGAGTGAAAAAAGTGAAAGTAAGAAAATATAAATCAATAATTACACAAAGAAAATGTGTGTTGAACATTACTTATTATTCAAAGTTCATATGAATATAAACCCACTTAGCGATAAAGCATTATATATAAATGGAATAATGTTGAATTCTAATGAAATTAAAATCTAAATAAGATTTGACACCAACTGGGCAGTAACTGAAAGGAGAGTGAGATGTGCAATATAATATTATGTAAGTTATCCTTGATATGTGGTACCAAGCAATATATATGAAAGAAACAAGCTAATTGTGCAAGAAAATAAGTATTTCAAATAGTACCTAAATCAAAACCAAAAAAGGGTTTTAAATAATAGGTTAAAGTGTTGGAAAATAGGGAAAATCAATCTTTCTGTTTAATCTATTAATTACATAAAGTCCAATTTAATTTTCATGTGAATCATTTATGATTCTTGTTATCATAAAAAACATAACAAATAATAAAATCCATTATAAAAGAGATGAAATCTTAATAAATACTTAACAAGAAAAACACAATTGCCATTTTAAGAGAAAATTTTGACTCCAAACAATATAAATCAGACTCCTTACGATAATAATAAAATGAAATAATAATAATCTGCATGTAATCAATGGCTTTTAACACAAGATTATGTAATGACTGAGTGAAAAAAAGTGAAAGTAAGAAAATATAAATCAATAATTACACAAAGAAAATGTGTGTTGAACATTAGTTATTATTCAAAGTTCATATGAATATAAACCCACTTAGCTATAAAGCATTATATATAAATGGAATAATGTTGAATTCTAATGAAATTAAAATCTAAATAAGATTTGACACCAACTGGGCAGTAACTGAAAGGAGAGTGAGATGTGCAATATAATATTATGTAAGTTATCCTTGATATGTGGTACCAAGCAATATATATGAAAGAAACAAGCTAATTGTGCAAGAAAATAAGTATTTCAAATAGTACCTAAATCAAAACCAAAAAAGGGTTTTAAATAATAGGATAAAGTGTTGGAAAATAGGGAAAATCAATCATTCTGTTTAATCTATTAATTACATAAAGTCCAATTTAATTTTCATGTGAATCATTTATGATTCTTGGTATAAAAAAAACATAACAAATAATAAAATCCATTATAAAAGAGATGAAATCTTAATAAATACTTAACAAGAAAAACACAATTGCCATTTTAAGAGAAAATTTTGACTCCAAACAATATAAATCAGACTCCTTACGATAATAATAAAATGAAATAATAATAATCTGCATGTAATCAATGGCTTTTAACACAAGATTATGTAATGACTGAGTGAAAAAAAGTGAAAGTAAGAAAATATAAATCAATAATTACACAAAGAAAATGTGTGTTGAACATTAGTTATTATTCAAAGTTCATATGAATATAAACCCACTTAGCAATAAAGCATTATATATAAATGGAATAATGTTGAATTCTAATGAAATTAAAATCTAAATAAGATTTGACACCAACTGGGCAGTAACTGAAAGGAGAGTGAGATGTGCAATATAATATTATGTAAGTTATCCTTGATATGTGGTACCAAGCAATATATATGAAAGAAACAAGCTAATTGTGCAAGAAAATAAGTATTTCAAATAGTACCTAAATCAAAACCAAAAAAGGGTTTTAAATAATAGGTTAAAGTGTTGGAAAATAGGGAAAATCAATCTTTCTGTTTAATCTATTAATTACATAAAGTCCAATTTAATTTTCATGTGAATCATTTATGATTCTTGTTATCATAAAAAACATAACAAATAATAAAATCCATTATAAAAGAGATGAAATCTTAATAAATACTTAACAAGAAAAACACAATTGCCATTTTAAGAGAAAATTTTGACTCCAAACAATATAAATCAGACTCCTTACGATAATAATAAAATGAAATAATAATAATCTGCATGTAATCAATGGCTTTTAACACAAGATTATGTAATGACTGAGTGAAAAAAAGTGAAAGTAAGAAAATATAAATCAATAATAACACAAAGAAAATGTGTGTTGAACATTAGTTATTATTCAAAGTTCATATGAATATAAACCCACTTAGCGATAAAGCATTATATATAAATGGAATAATGTTGAATTCTAATGAAATTAAAATCTAAATAAGATTTGACACCAACTGGGCAGTAACTGAAAGGAGAGTGAGATGTGCAATATAATATTATGTAAGTTATCCTTGATATGTGGTACCAAGCAATATATATGAAAGAAACAAGCTAATTGTGCAAGAAAATAAGTATTTCAAATAGTACCTAAATCAAAACCAAAAAAGGGTTTTAAATAATAGGATAAAG
Organism: Argiope bruennichi; assembly: GCF_947563725.1. Classification (NCBI taxonomy): domain Eukaryota; kingdom Metazoa; phylum Arthropoda; class Arachnida; order Araneae; family Araneidae; genus Argiope; species Argiope bruennichi. The sequence continues at coordinate 58,895,219 of NC_079162.1, forward strand.
TGTTGGAAAATAGGGAAAATCAATCATTCTGTTTAATCTATTAATTACATAAAGTCCAATTTAATTTTCATGTGAATCATTTATGATTCTTGGTATAAAAAAAACATAACAAATAATAAAATCCATTATAAAAGAGATGAAATTTTAATAAATACTTAACAAGAAAAACACAATTGCCATTTTAAGAGAAAATTTTGACTCCAAACAATATAAATCAGACTCCTTACGATAATAATAAAATGAAATAATAATAATCTGCATGTAATCAATGGCTTTTAACACAAGATTATGTAATGACTGAGTGAAAAAAAGTGAAAGTAAGAAAATATAAATCAATAATTACACAAAGAAAATGTGTGTTGAACATTAGTTATTATTCAAAGTTCATATGAATATAAACCCACTTAGCAATAAAGCATTATATATAAATGGAATAATGTTGAATTCTAATGAAATTAAAATCTAAATAAGATTTGACACCAACTGGGCAGTAACTGAAAGGAGAGTGAGATGTGCAATATCATATTATGTAAGTTATCCTTGATATGTGGTACCAAGCAATATATATGAAAGAAACAAGCTAATTGTGCAAGAAAATAAGTATTTCAAATAGTACCTAAATCAAAACCAAAAATGGGTTTTAAATAATAGGTTAAAGTGTTGGAAAATAGGGAAAATCAATCTTTCTGTTTAATCTATTAATTACATAAAGTCCAATTTAATTTTCATGTGAATCATTTATGATTCTTGTTATCATAAAAAACATAACAAATAATAAAATCCATTATAAAAGAGATGAAATCTTAATAAATATTTAACAAGAAAAACACAATTGCCATTTTAAGAGAAAATTTTGACTCCAAACAATATAAATCAGACTCCTTACGATAATAATAAAATGAAATAATAATAATCTGCATGTAATCAATGGCTTTTAACACAAGATTATGTAATGACTGAGTGAAAAAAAGTGAAAGTAAGAAAATATAAATCAATAATTACACAAAGAAAATATGTGTTGAACATTAGTTATTATTCAAAGTTCATATGAATATAAACCCACTTAGCGATAAAGCATTATATATAAATGGAATAATGTTGAATTCTAATGAAATTAAAATCTAAATAAGATTTGACACCAACTGGGCAGTAACTGAAAGGAGAGTGAGATGTGCAATATAATATTATGTAAGTTATCCTTGATATGTGGTACCAAGCAATATATATGAAAGAAACAAGCTAATTGTGCAAGAAAATAAGTATTTCAAATAGTACCTAAATCAAAACCAAAAAAGGGTTTTAAATAATAGGTTAAAGTGTTGGAAAATAGGGAAAATCAATCATTCTGTTTAATCTATTAATTACATAAAGTCCAATTTAATTTTCATGTGAATCATTTATGATTCTTGGTATCATAAAAAACATAACAAATAATAAAATCCATTATAAAAGAGATGAAATCTTAATAAATACTTAACAAGAAAAACACAATTGCCATTTTAAGAGAAAATTTTGACTCCAAACAATATAAATCAGACTCCTTACGATAATAATAAAATGAAATAATAATAATCTGCATGTAATCAATGGCTTTTAACACAAGATTATGTAATGACTGAGTGAAAAAAAGTGAAAGTAAGAAAATATAAATCAATAATTACACAAAGAAAATGTGTGTTGAACATTAGTTATTATTCAAAGTTCATATGAATATAAACCCACTTAGCTATAAAGCATTATATATAAATGGAATAATGTTGAATTCTAATGAAATTAAAATCTAAATAAGATTTGACACCAACTGGGCAGTAACTGAAAGGAGAGTGAGATGTGCAATATAATATTATGTAAGTTATCCTTGATATGTGGTACCAAGCAATATATATGAAAGAAACAAGCTAATTGTGCAAGAAAATAAGTATTTCAAATAGTACCTAAATCAAAACCAAAAAAGGGTTTTAAATAATAGGTTAAAGTGTTGGAAAATAGGGAAAATCAATCTTTCTGTTTAATCTATTAATTACATAAAGTCCAATTTAATTTTCATGTGAATCATTTATGATTCTTGTTATCATAAAAAACATAACAAATAATAAAATCCATTATAAAAGAGATGAAATCTTAATAAATACTTAACAAGAAAAACACAATTGCCATTTTAAGAGAAAATTTTGACTCCAAACAATATAAATCAGACTCCTTACGATAATAATAAAATGAAATAATAATAATCTGCATGTAATCAATGGCTTTTAACACAAGATTATGTAATGACTGAGTGAAAAAAAGTGAAAGTAAGAAAATATAAATCAATAATTACACAAAGAAAATGTGTGTTGAACATTAGTTATTATTCAAAGTTCATATGAATATAAACCCACTTAGCGATAAAGCATTATATATAAATGGAATAATGTTGAATTCTAATGAAATTAAAATCTAAATAAGATTTGACACCAACTGGGCAGTAACTGAAAGGAGAGTGAGATGTGCAATATAATATTATGTAAGTTATCCTTGATATGTGGTACCAAGCAATATATATGAAAGAAACAAGCTAATTGTGCAAGAAAATAAGTATTTCAAATAGTACCTAAATCAAAACCAAAAAAGGGTTTTAAATAATAGGTTAAAGTGTTGGAAAATAGGGAAAATCAATCTTTCTGTTTAATCTATTAATTACATAAAGTCCAATTTAATTTTCATGTGAATCATTTATGATTCTTGTTATTATAAAAAACATAACAAATAATAAAATCCATTATAAAAGAGATGAAATCTTAATAAATACTTAACAAGAAAAACACAATTGCCATTTTAAGAGAAAATTTTGACTCCAAACAATATAAATCAGACTCCTTACGATAATAATAAAATGAAATAATAATAATCTGCATGTAATCAATGGCTTTTAACACAAGATTATGTAATGACTGAGTGAAAAAAAGTGAAAGTAAGAAAATATAAATCAATAATTACACAAAGAAAATGTGTGTTGAACATTAGTTATTATTCAAAGTTCATATGAATATAAATCCACTTAGCGATAAAGCATTATATATAAATGGAATAATGTTGAATTCTAATGAAATTAAAACCTAAATAAGATTTGACACCAACTGGGCAGTAACTGAAAGGAGAGTGAGATGTGCAATATAATATTATGTAAGTTATCCTTGATATGTGGTACCAAGCAATATATATGAAAGAAACAAGCTAATTGTGCAAGAAAATAAGTATTTCAAATAGTACCTAAATCAAAACCAAAAATGGGTTTTAAATAATAGGTTAAAGTGTTGGAAAATAGGGAAAATCAATCTTTCTGTTTAATCTATTAATTACATAAAGTCCAATTTAATTTTCATGTGAATCATTTATGATTCTTGTTATCATAAAAAACATAACAAACAATAAAATCCATTATAAAAGAGATGAAATCTTAATAAATATTTAACAAGAAAAACACAATTGCCATTTTAAGAGAAAATTTTGACTCCAAACAATATAAATCAGACTCCTTACGATAATAATAAAATGAAATAATAATAATCTGCATGTAATCAATGGCTTTTAACACAAGATTATGTAATGACTGAGTGAAAAAAAGTGAAAGTAAGAAAATATAAATCAATAATTACACAAAGAAAATGTGTGTTGAACATTAGTTATTATTCAAAGTTCATATGAATATAAACCCACTTAGCGATAAAGCATTATATATAAATGGAATAATGTTGAATTCTAATGAAATTAAAATCTAAATAAGATTTGACACCAACTGGGCAGTAACTGAAAGGAGAGTGAGATGTGCAATATAATATTATGTAAGTTATCCTTGATATGTGGTACCAAGCAATATATATCAAAGAAACAAGCTAATTGTGCAAGAAAATAAGTATTTCAAATAGTACCTAAATCAAAACCAAAAAAGGGTTTTAAATAATAGGTTAAAGTGTTGGAAAATAGGGAAAATCAATCTTTCTGTTTAATCTATTAATTACATAAAGTCCAATTTAATTTTCATGTGAATCATTTATGATTCTTGTTATCATAAAAAACATAACAAATAATAAAATCCATTATAAAAGAGATGAAATCTTAATAAATACTTAACAAGAAAAACACAATTGCCATTTTAAGAGAAAATTTTGACTCCAAACAATATAAATCAGACTCCTTACGATAATAATAAAATGAAATAATAATAATCTGCATGTAATCAATGGCTTTTAACACAAGATTATGTAATGACTGAGTGAAAAAAAGTGAAAGTAAGAAAATATAAATCAATAATTACACAAAGAAAATGTGTGTTGAACATTAGTTATTATTCAAAGTTCATATGAATATAAACCCACTTAGCTATAAAGCATTATATATAAATGGAATAATGTTGAATTCTAATGAAATTAAAATCTAAATAAGATTTGACACCAACTGGGCAGTAACTGAAAGGAGAGTGAGATGTGCAATATAATATTATGTAAGTTATCCTTGATATGTGGTACCAAGCAATATATATGAAAGAAACAAGCTAATTGTGCAAGAAAATAAGTATTTCAAATAGTACCTAAATCAAAACCAAAAAAGGGTTTTAAATAATAGGATAAAGTGTTGGAAAATAGGGAAAATCAATCATTCTGTTTAATCTATTAATTACATAAAGTCCAATTTAATTTTCATGTGAATCATTTATGATTCTTGGTATAAAAAAAACATAACAAATAATAAAATCCATTATAAAAGAGATGAAATCTTAATAAATACTTAACAAGAAAAACACAATTGCCATTTTAAGAGAAAATTTTGACTCCAAACAATATAAATCAGACTCCTTACGATAATAATAAAATGAAATAATAATAATCTGCATGTAATCAATGGCTTTTAACACAAGATTATGTAATGACTGAGTGAAAAAAAGTGAAAGTAAGAAAATATAAATCAATAATTACACAAAGAAAATGTGTGTTGAACATTAGTTATTATTCAAAGTTCATATGAATATAAACCCACTTAGCAATAAAGCATTATATATAAATGGAATAATGTTGAATTCTAATGAAATTAAAATCTAAATAAGATTTGACACCAACTGGGCAGTAACTGAAAGGAGAGTGAGATGTGCAATATAATATTATGTAAGTTATCCTTGATATGTGGTACCAAGCAATATATATGAAAGAAACAAGCTAATTGTGCAAGAAAATAAGTATTTCAAATAGTACCTAAATCAAAACCAAAAAAGGGTTTTAAATAATAGGTTAAAGTGTTGGAAAATAGGGAAAATCAATCTTTCTGTTTAATCTATTAATTACATAAAGTCCAATTTAATTTTCATGTGAATCATTTATGATTCTTGTTATCATAAAAAACATAACAAATAATAAAATCCATTATAAAAGAGATGAAATCTTAATAAATACTTAACAAGAAAAACACAATTGCCATTTTAAGAGAAAATTTTGACTCCAAACAATATAAATCAGACTCCTTACGATAATAATAAAATGAAATAATAATAATCTGCATGTAATCAATGGCTTTTAACACAAGATTATGTAATGACTGAGTGAAAAAAAGTGAAAGTAAGAAAATATAAATCAATAATTACACAAAGAAAATGTGTGTTGAACATTAGTTATTATTCAAAGTTCATATGAATATAAATCCACTTAGCGATAAAGCATTATATATAAATGGAATAATGTTGAATTCTAATGAAATTAAAACCTAAATAAGATTTGACACCAACTGGGCAGTAACTGAAAGGAGAGTGAGATGTGCAATATAATATTATGTAAGTTATCCTTGATATGTGGTACCAAGCAATATATATGAAAGAAACAAGCTAATTGTGCAAGAAAATAAGTATTTCAAATAGTACCTAAATCAAAACCAAAAAAGGGTTTTAAATAATAGGATAAAGTGTTGGAAAATAGGGAAAATCAATCATTCTGTTTAATCTATTAATTACATAAAGTCCAATTTAATTTTCATGTGAATCATTTATGATTCTTGGTATAAAAAAAACATAACAAATAATAAAATCCATTATAAAAGAGATGAAATCTTAATAAATACTTAACAAGAAAAACACAATTGCCATTTTAAGAGAAAATTTTGACTCCAAACAATATAAATCAGACTCCTTACGATAATAATAAAATGAAATAATAATAATCTGCATGTAATCAATGGCTTTTAACACAAGATTATGTAATGACTGAGTGAAAAAAAGTGAAAGTAAGAAAATATAAATCAATAATTACACAAAGAAAATGTGTGTTGAACATTAGTTATTATTCAAAGTTCATATGAATATAAACCCACTTAGCAATAAAGCATTATATATAAATGGAATAATGTTGAATTCTAATGAAATTAAAATCTAAATAAGATTTGACACCAACTGGGCAGTAACTGAAAGGAGAGTGAGATGTGCAATATAATATTATGTAAGTTATCCTTGATATGTGGTACCAAGCAATATATATGAAAGAAACAAGCTAATTGTGCAAGAAAATAAGTATTTCAAATAGTACCTAAATCAAAACCAAAAAAGGGTTTTAAATAATAGGTTAAAGTGTTGGAAAATAGGGAAAATCAATCTTTCTGTTTAATCTATTAATTACATAAAGTCCAATTTAATTTTCATGTGAATCATTTATGATTTTTGTTATCATAAAAAACATAACAAATAATAAAATCCATTATAAAAGAGATGAAATCTTAATAAATACTTAACAAGAAAAACACAATTGCCATTTTAAGAGAAAATTTTGACTCCAAACAATATAAATCAGACTCCTTACGATAATAATAAAATGAAATAATAATAATCTGCATGTAATCAATGGCTTTTAACACAAGATTATGTAATGACTGAGTGAAAAAAAGTGAAAGTAAGAAAATATAAATCAATAATAACACAAAGAAAATGTGTGTTGAACATTAGTTATTATTCAAAGTTCATATGAATATAAACCCACTTAGCGATAAAGCATTATATATAAATGGAATAATGTTGAATTCTAATGAAATTAAAATCTAAATAAGATTTGACACCAACTGGGCAGTAACTGAAAGGAGAGTGAGATGTGCAATATAATATTATGTAAGTTATCCTTGATATGTGGTACCAAGCAATATATATGAAAGAAACAAGCTAATTGTGCAAGAAAATAAGTATTTCAAATAGTACCTAAATCAAAACCAAAAAAGGGTTTTAAATAATAGGATAAAGTGTTGGAAAATAGGGAAAATCAATCATTCTGTTTAATCTATTAATTACATAAAGTCCAATTTAATTTTCATGTGAATCATTTATGATTCTTGGTATAAAAAAAACATAACAAATAATAAAATCCATTATAAAAGAGATGAAATCTTAATAAATACTTAACAAGAAAAACACAATTGCCATTTTAAGAGAAAATTTTGACTCCAAACAATATAAATCAGACTCCTTACGATAATAATAAAATGAAATAATAATAATCTGCATGTAATCAATGGCTTTTAACACAAGATTATGTAATGACTGAGTGAAAAAAAGTGAAAGTAAGAAAATATAAATCAATAATTACACAAAGAAAATGTGTGTTGAACATTAGTTATTATTCAAAGTTCATATGAATATAAACCCACTTAGCAATAAAGCATTATATATAAATGGAATAATGTTGAATTCTAATGAAATTAAAATCTAAATAAGATTTGACACCAACTGGGCAGTAACTGAAAGGAGAGTGAGATGTGCAATATAATATTATGTAAGTTATCCTTGATATGTGGTACCAAGCAATATATATGAAAGAAACAAGCTAATTGTGCAAGAAAATAAGTATTTCAAATAGTACCTAAATCAAAACCAAAAATGGGTTTTAAATAATAGGTTAAAGTGTTGGAAAATAGGGAAAATCAATCTTTCTGTTTAATCTATTAATTACATAAAGTCCAATTTAATTTTCATGTGAATCATTTATGATTCTTGTTATCATAAAAAACATAACAAATAATAAAATCCATTATAAAAGAGATGAAATCTTAATAAATATTTAACAAGAAAAACACAATTGCCATTTTAAGAGAAAATTTTGACTCCAAACAATATAAATCAGACTCCTTACGATAATAATAAAATGAAATAATAATAATCTGCATGTAATCAATGGCTTTTAACACAAGATTATGTAATGACTGAGTGAAAAAAAGTGAAAGTAAGAAAATATAAATCAATAATTACACAAAGAAAATATGTGTTGAACATTAGTTATTATTCAAAGTTCATATGAATATAAACCCACTTAGCGATAAAGCATTATATATAAATGGAATAATGTTGAATTCTAATGAAATTAAAATCTAAATAAGATTTGACACCAACTGGGCAGTAACTGAAAGGAGAGTGAGATGTGCAATATAATATTATGTAAGTTATCCTTGATATGTGGTACCAAGCAATATATATCAAAGAAACAAGCTAATTGTGCAAGAAAATAAGTATTTCAAATAGTACCTAAATCAAAACCAAAAAAGGGTTTTAAATAATAGGTTAAAGTGTTGGAAAATAGGGAAAATCAATCATTCTGTTTAATCTATTAATTACATAAAGTCCAATTTAATTTTCATGTGAATCATTTATGATTCTTGGTATCATAAAAAACATAACAAATAATAAAATCCATTATAAAAGAGATGAAATCTTAATAAATACTTAACAAGAAAAACACAATTGCCATTTTAAGAGAAAATTTTGACTCCAAACAATATAAATCAGACTCCTTACGATAATAATAAAATGAAATAATAATAATCTGCATGTAATCAATGGCTTTTAACACAAGATTATGTAATGACTGAGTGAAAAAAAGTGAAAGTAAGAAAATATAAATCAATAATTACACAAAGAAAATGTGTGTTGAACATTAGTTATTATTCAAAGTTCATATGAATATAAACCCACTTAGCTATAAAGCATTATATATAAATGGAATAATGTTGAATTCTAATGAAATTAAAATCTAAATAAGATTTGACACCAACTGGGCAGTAACTGAAAGGAGAGTGAGATGTGCAATATAATATTATGTAAGTTACCCTTGATATGTGGTACCAAGCAATATATATGAAAGAAACAAGCTAATTGTGCAAGAAAATAAGTATTTCAAATAGTACCTAAATCAAAACCAAAAAAGGGTTTTAAATAATAGGTTAAAGTGTTGGAAAATAGGGAAAATCAATCTTTCTGTTTAATCTATTAATTACATAAAGTCCAATTTAATTTTCATGTGAATCATTTATGATTCTTGTTATCATAAAAAACATAACAAATAATAAAATCCATTATAAAAGAGATGAAATCTTAATAAATACTTAACAAGAAAAACACAATTGCCATTTTAAGAGAAAATTTTGACTCCAAACAATATAAATCAGACTCCTTACGATAATAATAAAATGAAATAATAATAATCTGCATGTAATCAATGGCTTTTAACACAAGATTATGTAATGACTGAGTGAAAAAAAGTGAAAGTAAGAAAATATAAATCAATAATTACACAAAGAAAATGTGTGTTGAACATTAGTTATTATTCAAAGTTCATATGAATATAAACCCACTTAGCAATAAAGCATTATATATAAATGGAATAATGTTGAATTCTAATGAAATTAAAATCTAAATAAGATTTGACACCAACTGGGCAGTAACTGAAAGGAGAGTGAGATGTGCAATATAATATTATGTAAGTTATCCTTGATATGTGGTACCAAGCAATATATATGAAAGAAACAAGCTAATTGTGCAAGAAAATAAGTATTTCAAATAGTACCTAAATCAAAACCAAAAATGGGTTTTAAATAATAGGTTAAAGTGTTGGAAAATAGGGAAAATCAATCTTTCTGTTTAATCTATTAATTACATAAAGTCCAATTTAATTTTCATGTGAATCATTTATGATTCTTGTTATCATAAAAAACATAACAAATAATAAAATCCATTATAAAAGAGATGAAATCTTAATAAATATTTAACAAGAAAAACACAATTGCCATTTTAAGAGAAAATTTTGACTCCAAACAATATAAATCAGACTCCTTACGATAATAATAAAATGAAATAATAATAATCTGCATGTAATCAATGGCTTTTAACACAAGATTATGTAATGACTGAGTGAAAAAAAGTGAAAGTAAGAAAATATAAATCAATAATTACACAAAGAAAATATGTGTTGAACATTAGTTATTATTCAAAGTTCATATGAATATAAACCCACTTAGCGATAAAGCATTATATATAAATGGAATAATGTTGAATTCTAATGAAATTAAAATCTAAATAAGATTTGACACCAACTGGGCAGTAACTGAAAGGAGAGTGAGATGTGCAATATAATATTATGTAAGTTATCCTTGATATGTGGTACCAAGCAATATATATCAAAGAAACAAGCTAATTGTGCAAGAAAATAAGTATTTCAAATAGTACCTAAATCAAAACCAAAAAAGGGTTTTAAATAATAGGTTAAAGTGTTGGAAAATAGGGAAAATCAATCATTCTGTTTAATCTATTAATTACATAAAGTCCAATTTAATTTTCATGTGAATCATTTATGATTCTTGGTATCATAAAAAACATAACAAATAATAAAATCCATTATAAAAGAGATGAAATCTTAATAAATACTTAACAAGAAAAACACAATTGCCATTTTAAGAGAAAATTTTGACTCCAAACAATATAAATCAGACTCCTTACGATAATAATAAAATGAAATAATAATAATCTGCATGTAATCAATGGCTTTTAACACAAGATTATGTAATGACTGAGTGAAAAAAAGTGAAAGTAAGAAAATATAAATCAATAATTACACAAAGAAAATGTGTGTTGAACATTAGTTATTATTCAAAGTTCATATGAATATAAACCCACTTAGCTATAAAGCATTATATATAAATGGAATAATGTTGAATTCTAATGAAATTAAAATCTAAATAAGATTTGACACCAACTGGGCAGTAACTGAAAGGAGAGTGAGATGTGCAATATAATATTATGTAAGTTATCCTTGATATGTGGTACCAAGCAATATATATGAAAGAAACAAGCTAATTGTGCAAGAAAATAAGTATTTCAAATAGTACCTAAATCAAAACCAAAAAAGGGTTTTAAATAATAGGTTAAAGTGTTGGAAAATAGGGAAAATCAATCTTTCTGTTTAATCTATTAATTACATAAAGTCCAATTTAATTTTCATGTGAATCATTTATGATTCTTGTTATCATAAAAAACATAACAAATAATAAAATCCATTATAAAAGAGATGAAATCTTAATAAATACTTAACAAGAAAAACACAATTGCCATTTTAAGAGAAAATTTTGACTCCAAACAATATAAATCAGACTCCTTACGATAATAATAAAATGAAATAATAATAATCTGCATGTAATCAATGGCTTTTAACACAAGATTATGTAATGACTGAGTGAAAAAAAGTGAAAGTAAGAAAATATAAATCAATAATTACACAAAGAAAATGTGTGTTGAACATTAGTTATTATTCAAAGTTCATATGAATATAAACCCACTTAGCAATAAAGCATTATATATAAATGGAATAATGTTGAATTCTAATGAAATTAAAATCTAAATAAGATTTGACACCAACTGGGCAGTAACTGAAAGGAGAGTGAGATGTGCAATATAATATTATGTAAGTTATCCTTGATATGTGGTACCAAGCAATATATATGAAAGAAACAAGCTAATTGTGCAAGAAAATAAGTATTTCAAATAGTACCTAAATCAAAACCAAAAAAGGGTTTTAAATAATAGGTTAAAGTGTTGGAAAATAGGGAAAATCAATCTTTCTGTTTAATCTATTAATTACATAAAGTCCAATTTAATTTTCATGTGAATCATTTATGATTCTTGTTATCATAAAAAACATAACAAATAATAAAATCCATTATAAAAGAGATGAAATCTTAATAAATACTTAACAAGAAAAACACAATTGCCATTTTAAGAGAAAATTTTGACTCCAAACAATATAAATCAGACTCCTTACGATAATAATAAAATGAAATAATAATAATCTGCATGTAATCAATGGCTTTTAACACAAGATTATGTAATGACTGAGTGAAAAAAAGTGAAAGTAAGAAAATATAAATCAATAATTACACAAAGAAAATGTGTGTTGAACATTAGTTATTATTCAAAGTTCATATGAATATAAATCCACTTAGCGATAAAGCATTATATATAAATGGAATAATGTTGAATTCTAATGAAATTAAAACCTAAATAAGATTTGACACCAACTGGGCAGTAACTGAAAGGAGAGTGAGATGTGCAATATAATATTATGTAAGTTATCCTTGATATGTGGTACCAAGCAATATATATGAAAGAAACAAGCTAATTGTGCAAGAAAATAAGTATTTCAAATAGTAACTAAATCAAAACCAAAAAAGGGTTTTAAATAATAGGTTAAAGTGTTGGAAAATAGGGAAAATCAATCATTCTGTTTAATCTATTAATTACATAAAGTCCAATTTAATTTTCATGTGAATCATTTATGATTCTTGGTATCATAAAAAACATAACAAATAATAAAATCCATTATAAAACAGATGAAATCTTCCTAAATACTTAACAAGAAAAACACAATTGCCATTTTAAGAGAAAATTTTGACTCCAAACAATATAAATCAGACTCCTTACGATAATAATAAAATGAAATAATAATAATCTGCTTGTAATCAATGGCTTTTAACACAAGATTATGTAATGACTGAGTGAAAAAAGTGAAAGTAAGAAAATATAAATCAATAATTACACAAAGAAAATGTGTGTTGAACATTACTTATTATTCAAAGTTCATATGAATATAAACCCACTTAGCGATAAAGCATTATATATAAATGGAATAATGTTGAATTCTAATGAAATTAAAATCTAAATAAGATTTGACACCAACTGGGCAGTAACTGAAAGGAGAGTGAGATGTGCAATATAATATTATGTAAGTTATCCTTGATATGTGGTACCAAGCAATATATATGAAAGAAACAAGCTAATTGTGCAAGAAAATAAGTATTTCAAATAGTACCTAAATCAAAACCAAAAAAGGGTTTTAAATAATAGGTTAAAGTGTTGGAAAATAGGGAAAATCAATCTTTCTGTTTAATCTATTAATTACATAAAGTCCAATTTAATTTTCATGTGAATCATTTATGATTCTTGTTATCATAAAAAACATAACAAATAATAAAATCCATTATAAAAGAGATGAAATCTTAATAAATACTTAACAAGAAAAACACAATTGCCATTTTAAGAGAAAATTTTGACTCCAAACAATATAAATCAGACTCCTTACGATAATAATAAAATGAAATAATAATAATCTGCATGTAATCAATGGCTTTTAACACAAGATTATGTAATGACTGAGTGAAAAAAAGTGAAAGTAAGAAAATATAAATCAATAATTACACAAAGAAAATGTGTGTTGAACATTAGTTATTATTCAAAGTTCATATGAATATAAACCCACTTAGCAATAAAGCATTATATATAAATGGAATAATGTTGAATTCTAATGAAATTAAAATCTAAATAAGATTTGACACCAACTGGGCAGTAACTGAAAGGAGAGTGAGATGTGCAATATAATATTATGTAAGTTATCCTTGATATGTGGTACCAAGCAATATATATGAAAGAAACAAGCTAATTGTGCAAGAAAATAAGTATTTCAAATAGTACCTAAATCAAAACCAAAAAAGGGTTTTAAATAATAGGTTAAAGTGTTGGAAAATAGGGAAAATCAATCTTTCTGTTTAATCTTTTAATTACATAAAGTCCAATTTAATTTTCATGTGAATCATTTATGATTCTTGTTATCATAAAAAACATAACAAATAATAAAATCCATTATAAAAGAGATGAAATCTTAATAAATACTTAACAAGAAAAACACAATTGCCATTTTAAGAGAAAATTTTGACTCCAAACAATATAAATCAGACTCCTTACGATAATACTAAAATGAAATAATAATAATCTGCATGTAATCAATGGCTTTTAACACAAGATTATGTAATGACTGAGTGAAAAAAAGTGAAAGTAAGAAAATATAAATCAATAATTACACAAAGAAAATGTGTGTTGAACATTAGTTATTATTCAAAGTTCATATGAATATAAATCCACTTAGCGATAAAGCATTATATATAAATGGAATAATGTTGAATTCTAATGAAATTAAAACCTAAATAAGATTTGACACCAACTGGGCAGTAACTGAAAGGAGAGTGAGATGTGCAATATAATATTATGTAAGTTATCCTTGATATGTGGTACCAAGCAATATATATGAAAGAAACAAGCTAATTGTGCAAGAAAATAAGTATTTCAAATAGTAACTAAATCAAAACCAAAAAAGGGTTTTAAATAATAGGTTAAAGTGTTGGAAAATAGGGAAAATCAATCATTCTGTTTAATCTATTAATTACATAAAGTCCAATTTAATTTTCATGTGAATCATTTATGATTCTTGGTATCATAAAAAACATAACAAATAATAAAATCCATTATAAAACAGATGAAATCTTCCTAAATACTTAACAAGAAAAACACAATTGCCATTTTAAGAGAAAATTTTGACTCCAAACAATATAAATCAGACTCCTTACGATAATAATAAAATGAAATAATAATAATCTGCTTGTAATCAATGGCTTTTAACACAAGATTATGTAATGACTGAGTGAAAAAAGTGAAAGTAAGAAAATATAAATCAATAATTACACAAAGAAAATGTGTGTTGAACATTACTTATTATTCAAAGTTCATATGAATATAAACCCACTTAGCGATAAAGCATTATATATAAATGGAATAATGTTGAATTCTAATGAAATTAAAATCTAAATAAGATTTGACACCAACTGGGCAGTAACTGAAAGGAGAGTGAGATGTGCAATATAATATTATGTAAGTTATCCTTGATATGTGGTACCAAGCAATATATATGAAAGAAACAAGCTAATTGTGCAAGAAAATAAGTATTTCAAATAGTACCTAAATCAAAACCAAAAAAGGGTTTTAAATAATAGGTTAAAGTGTTGGAAAATAGGGAAAATCAATCTTTCTGTTTAATCTATTAATTACATAAAGTCCAATTTAATTTTCATGTGAATCATTTATGATTCTTGTTATCATAAAAAACATAACAAATAATAAAATCCATTATAAAAGAGATGAAATCTTAATAAATACTTAACAAGAAAAACACAATTGCCATTTTAAGAGAAAATTTTGACTCCAAACAATATAAATCAGACTCCTTACGATAATAATAAAATGAAATAATAATAATCTGCATGTAATCAATGGCTTTTAACACAAGATTATGTAATGACTGAGTGAAAAAAAGTGAAAGTAAGAAAATATAAATCAATAATTACACAAAGAAAATGTGTGTTGAACATTAGTTATTATTCAAAGTTCATATGAATATAAACCCACTTAGCTATAAAGCATTATATATAAATGGAATAATGTTGAATTCTAATGAAATTAAAATCTAAATAAGATTTGACACCAACTGGGCAGTAACTGAAAGGAGAGTGAGATGTGCAATATAATATTATGTAAGTTATCCTTGATATGTGGTACCAAGCAATATATATGAAAGAAACAAGCTAATTGTGCAAGAAAATAAGTATTTCAAATAGTACCTAAATCAAAACCAAAAAAGGGTTTTAAATAATAGGATAAAGTGTTGGAAAATAGGGAAAATCAATCATTCTGTTTAATCTATTAATTACATAAAGTCCAATTTAATTTTCATGTGAATCATTTATGATTCTTGGTATAAAAAAAACATAACAAATAATAAAATCCATTATAAAAGAGATGAAATCTTAATAAATACTTAACAAGAAAAACACATTTGCCATTTTAAGAGAAAATTTTGACTCCAAACAATATAAATCAGACTCCTTACGATAATAATAAAATGAAATAATAATAATCTGCATGTAATCAATGGCTTTTAACACAAGATTATGTAATGACTGAGTGAAAAAAAGTGAAAGTAAGAAAATATAAATCAATAATTACACAAAGAAAATGTGTGTTGAACATTACTTATTATTCAAAGTTCATATGAATATAAACCCACTTAGCGATAAAGCATTATATATAAATGGAATAATGTTGAATTCTAATGAAATTAAAATCTAAATAAGATTTGACACCAACTGGGCAGTAACTGAAAGGAGAGTGAGATGTGCAATATAATATTATGTAAGTTATCCTTGATATGTGGTACCAAGCAATATATATCAAAGAAACAAGCTAATTGTGCAAGAAAATAAGTATTTCAAATAGTACCTAAATCAAAACCAAAAAAGGGTTTTAAATAATAGGTTAAAGTGTTGGAAAATAGGGAAAATCAATCTTTCTGTTTAATCTATTAATTACATAAAGTCCAATTTAATTTTCATGTGAATCATTTATGATTCTTGTTATCATAAAAAACATAACAAATAATAAAATCCATTATAAAAGAGATGAAATCTTAATAAATACTTAACAAGAAAAACACAATTGCCATTTTAAGAGAAAATTTTGACTCCAAACAATATAAATCAGACTCCTTACGATAATAATAAAATGAAATAATAATAATCTGCATGTAATCAATGGCTTTTAACACAAGATTATGTAATGACTGAGTGAAAAAAAGTGAAAGTAAGAAAATATAAATCAATAATTACACAAAGAAAATGTGTGTTGAACATTAGTTATTATTCAAAGTTCATATGAATATAAATCCACTTAGCGATAAAGCATTATATATAAATGGAATAATGTTGAATTCTAATGAAATTAAAACCTAAATAAGATTTGACACCAACTGGGCAGTAACTGAAAGGAGAGTGAGATGTGCAATATAATATTATGTAAGTTATCCTTGATATGTGGTACCAAGCAATATATATGAAAGAAACAAGCTAATTGTGCAAGAAAATAAGTATTTCAAATAGTAACTAAATCAAAACCAAAAAAGGGTTTTAAATAATAGGTTAAAGTGTTGGAAAATAGGGAAAATCAATCATTCTGTTTAATCTATTAATTACATAAAGTCCAATTTAATTTTCATGTGAATCATTTATGATTCTTGGTATCATAAAAAACATAACAAATAATAAAATCCATTATAAAACAGATGAAATCTTCCTAAATACTTAACAAGAAAAACACAATTGCCATTTTAAGAGAAAATTTTGACTCCAAACAATATAAATCAGACTCCTTACGATAATAATAAAATGAAATAATAATAATCTGCTTGTAATCAATGGCTTTTAACACAAGATTATGTAATGACTGAGTGAAAAAAGTGAAAGTAAGAAAATATAAATCAATAATTACACAAAGAAAATGTGTGTTGAACATTACTTATTATTCAAAGTTCATATGAATATAAACCCACTTAGCGATAAAACATTATATATAAATGGAATAATGTTGAATTCTAATGAAATTAAAATCTAAATAAGATTTGACACCAACTGGGCAGTAACTGAAAGGAGAGTGAGATGTGCAATATAATATTATGTAAGTTATCCTTGATATGTGGTACCAAGCAAAATATATCAAAGAAACAAGCTAATTGTGCAAGAAAATAAGTATTTAAAATATTACCTAAATCAAAACCAAAAAAGGGTTTTAAATAATAGGTTAAACTGGTGGAAAATAGGGAAAATCAATCATTCTGTTTAAGCAATCAATTACATAAAGTCCTATTTATTTTGCATGTGAATCATTTATGATCCTTGGTATCATAAAAAACATAACAAATAATAAAATCCATTATAAAAAAGATGAAATCTTCCTAAATACTTAAGAAGAAAAATACAATTGCCATTTTAATAGAAAATTTTGACTCCAAACAATATAAATCAGACTCCTTACGATAATAATAAAATGAAATAATAATAATCTGCATGTAATCAATGGCTTTTAACACAAGATTATGTAATGACTGAGTGAAAAAAGTGAAAGTAAGAAAATATAAATCAATAATTACACAAAGAAAATGTGTGTTGAACATTACTTATTATTCAAAGTTCATATGAATATAAACCCACTTAGCGATAAAACATTATATATAAATGGAATAATGTTGAATTCTAATGAAATTAAAATCTAAATAAGATTTGACACCAACTGGGCAGTAACTGAAAGGAGAGTGAGATGTGCAATATAATAATATGTAAGTTATCCTTGATATGTGGTACCAAGCAAAATATATCAAAGAAACAAGCTAATTGTGCAAGAAAATAAGTATTTCAAATAGTACCTAAATCAAAACCAAAAAAGGGTTTTAAATAATAGGTTAAACTGGTGGAAAATAGGGAAAATTAATCATTCTGTTTAAGCAATCAATTACATAAAGTCCTATTTATTTTGCATGTGAATCATTTATGATCCTTGGTATCATAAAAAACATAACAAATAATAAAATCCATTATAAAAAAGATGAAATCTTCCTAAATACTTAAGAAGAAAAATACAATTGCCATTTTAAGAGAAAATTTTGACTCCAAACAATATAAATCAGACTCCTTACGATAATAATAAAATGAAATAATAATAATCTGCATGTAATCAATGGCTTTTAACACAAGATTATGTAATGACTGAGTGAAAAAAAGTGAAAGTAAGAAAATATAAATCAATAATTACACAAAGAAAATGTGTGTTGAACATTAGTTATTATTCAAAGTTCATATGAATATAAACCCACTTAGCAATAAAGCATTATATATAAATGGAATAATGTTGAATTCTAATGAAATTAAAATCTAAATAAGATTTGACACCAACTGGGCAGTAACTGAAAGGAGAGTGAGATGTGCTATATAATATTATGTAAGTTATCCTTGATATGTGGTACCAAGAAATATATATCAAAGAAACAAGCTAATTGTGCAAGAAAATAAGTATTTCAAATAGTACCTAAATCAAAACCAAAAAAGGGTTTTAAATAATAGGTTAAAGTGTTGGAAAATAGGGAAAATCAATCATTCTGTTTAATCTATTAATTACATAAAGTCCAATTTGATTTTCATGTGAATCATTTATGATTCTTGGTATCATAAAAAACATAACAAATAATAAAATCCATTATAAAAGAGATGAAATCTTAATAAATACTTAACAAGAAAAACACAATTGCCATTTTAAGAGAAAATTTTGACTCCAAACAATATAAATCAGACTCCTTACGATAATAATAAAATGAAATAATAATAATCTGCATGTAATCAATGGCTTTTAACACAAGATTATGTAATGACTGAGTGAAAAAAAGTGAAAGTAAGAAAATATAAATCAATAATTACACAAAGAAAATGTGTGTTGAACATTAGTTATTATTCAAAGTTCATATGAATATAAACCCACTTAGCGATAAAGCATTATATATAAATGGAATAATATAAATGGAATAATTTTCAGAGAAAATTTTGTCTCCAAACAATATAAATCAGACTCCTTACGATAATAATAAAATGAAATAATAATAATCTGCATGTAATCAATGGCTTTTAACACAAGATTATGTAATGACTGAGTGAAAAAAAGTGAAAGTAAGAAAATATAAATCAATAATTACACAAAGAAAATGTGTGTTGAACATTAGTTATTATTCAAAGTTCATATGAATATAAACCCACTTAGCGATAAAGCATTATATATAAATGGAATAATGTTGAATTCTAATGAAATTAAAATCTAAATAAGATTTGACACCAACTGGGCAGTAACTGAAAGGAGAGTGAGATGTGCAATATAATATTATGTAAGTTATCCTTGATATGTGGTACCAAGCAATATATATCAAAGAAACAAGCTAATTGTGCAAGAAAATAAGTATTTCAAATAGTACCTAAATCAAAACCAAAAAAGGGTTTTAAATAATAGGTTAAAGTGTTGGAAAATAGGGAAAATCAATCATTCTGTTTAATCTATTAATTACATAAAGTCCAATTTAATTTTCATGTGAATCATTTATGATTCTTGGTATCATAAAAAACATAACAAATAATAAAATCCATTATAAAAGAGATGAAATCTTAATAAATACTTAACAAGAAAAACACAATTGCCATTTTAAGAGAAAATTTTGACTCCAAACAATATAAATCAGACTCCTTACGATAATAATAAAATGAAATAATAATAATCTGCATGTAATCAATGGCTTTTAACACAAGATTATGTAATGACTGAGTGAAAAAAAGTGAAAGTAAGAAAATATAAATCAATAATTACACAAAGAAAATGTGTGTTGAACATTAGTTATTATTCAAAGTTCATATGAATATAAATCCACTTAGCGATAAAGCATTATATATAAATGGAATAATGTTGAATTCTAATGAAATTAAAACCTAAATAAGATTTGACACCAACTGGGCAGTAACTGAAAGGAGAGTGAGATGTGCAATATAATATTATGTAAGTTATCCTTGATATGTGGTACCAAGCAAAATATATCAAAGAAACAAGCTAATTGTGCAAGAAAATAAGTATTTCAAATAGTACCTAAATCAAAACCAAAAAAGGGTTTTAAATAATAGGTTAAAGTGTTGGAAAATACTGAAAATCAATCATTCTGTTTAAGCTATTAATTACATAAAGTCCAATTTAATTTTCATGTGAATCATTTATGATTCTTGGTATCATAAAAAACATAACAAATAATAAAATCCATTATAAAAGAGATGAAATCTTAATAAATACTTAACAAGAAAAACACAATTGCCATTTTAAGAGAAAATTTTGACTCCAAACAATATAAATCAGACTCCTTACGATAATAATAAAATGAAATAATAATAATCTGCATGTAATCAATGGCTTTTAACACAAGATTATGTAATGACTGAGTGAAAAAAAGTGAAAGTAAGAAAATATAAATCAATAATTACACAAAGAAAATGTGTGTTGAACATTAGTTATTATTCAAAGTTCATATGAATATAAATCCACTTAGCGATAAAGCATTATATATAAATGAAATAATGTTGAATTCTAATGAAATTAAAACCTAAATAAGATTTGACACCAACTGGGCAGTAACTGAAAGGAGAGTGAGATGTGCAATATAATATTATGTAAGTTATCCTTGATATGTGGTACCAAGCAAAATATATCAAAGAAACAAGCTAATTGTGCAAGAAAATAAGTATTTCAAATAGTACCTAAATCAAAACCAAAAAAGGGTTTTAAATAATAGGTTAAAGTGTTGGAAAATACTGAAAATCAATCATTCTGTTTAAGCTATTAATTACATAAAGTCCAATTTAATTTTCATGTGAATCATTTATGATTCTTGGTATCATAAAAAACATAACAAATAATAAAATCCATTATAAAAGAGATGAAATCTTAATAAATACTTAACAAGAAAAACACAATTGCCATTTTAAGAGAAAATTTTGACTCCAAACAATATAAATCAGACTCCTTACGATAATAATAAAATGAAATAATAATAATCTGCATGTAATCAATGGCTTTTAACACAAGATTATGTAATGACTGAGTGAAAAAAAGTGAAAGTAAGAAAATATAAATCAATAATTACACAAAGAAAATGTGTGTTGAACATTAGTTATTATTCAAAGTTCATATGAATATAAACCCACTTAGCTATAAAGCATTATATATAAATGGAATAATGTTGAATTCTAATGAAATTAAAATCTAAATAAGATTTGACACCAACTGGGCAGTAACTGAAAGGAGAGTGAGATGTGCAATATAATATTATGTAAGTTATCCTTGATATGTGGTACCAAGCAATATATATGAAAGAAACAAGCTAATTGTGCAAGAAAATAAGTATTTCAAATAGTACCTAAATCAAAACCAAAAAAGGGTTTTAAATAATAGGATAAAGTGTTGGAAAATAGGGAAAATCAATCATTCTGTTTAATCTATTAATTACATAAAGTCCAATTTAATTTTCATGTGAATCATTTATGATTCTTGGTATCATAAAAAACATAACAAATAATAAAATCCATTATAAAACAGATGAAATCTTCCTAAATACTTAACAAGAAAAACACAATTGCCATTTTAAGAGAAAATTTTGACTCCAAACAATATAAATCAGACTCCTTACGATAATAATAAAATGAAATAATAATAATCTGCTTGTAATCAATGGCTTTTAACACAAGATTATGTAATGACTGAGTGAAAAAAGTGAAAGTAAGAAAATATAAATCAATAATTACACAAAGAAAATGTGTGTTGAACATTACTTATTATTCAAAGTTCATATGAATATAAACCCACTTAGCGATAAAACATTATATATAAATGGAATAATGTTGAATTCTAATGAAATTAAAATCTAAATAAGATTTGACACCAACTGGGCAGTAACTGAAAGGAGAGTGAGATGTGCAATATAATATTATGTAAGTTATCCTTGATATGTGGTACCAAGAAATATATATCAAAGAAACAAGCTAATTGTGCAAGAAAATAAGTATTTCAAATAGTACCTAAATCAAAACCAAAAAAGGGTTTTAAATAATAGGTTAAAGTGTTGGAAAATAGGGAAAATCAATCATTCTGTTTAATCTATTAATTACATAAAGTCCAATTTGATTTTCATGTGAATCATTTATGATTCTTGGTATCATAAAAAACATAACAAATAATAAAATCCATTATAAAAGAGATGAAATCTTAATAAATACTTAACAAGAAAAACACAATTGCCATTTTAAGAGAAAATTTTGACTCCAAACAATATAAATCAGACTCCTTACGATAATAATAAAATGAAATAATAATAATCTGCTTGTAATCAATGGCTTTTAACACAAGATTATGTAATGACTGAGTGAAAAAAGTGAAAGTAAGAAAATATAAATCAATAATTACACAAAGAAAATGTGTGTTGAACATTACTTATTATTCAAAGTTCATATGAATATAAACCCACTTAGCGATAAAACATTATATATAAATGGAATAATGTTGAATTCTAATGAAATTAAAATCTAAATAAGATTTGACACCAACTGGGCAGTAACTGAAAGGAGAGTGAGATGTGCAATATAATATTATGTAAGTTATCCTTGATATGTGGTACCAAGCAAAATATATCAAAGAAACAAGCTAATTGTGCAAGAAAATAAGTATTTCAAATAGTACCTAAATCAAAACCAAAAAAGGGTTTTAAATAATAGGTTAAACTGGTGGAAAATAGGGAAAATTAATCATTCTGTTTAAGCAATCAATTACATAAAGTCCTATTTATTTTGCATGTGAATCATTTATGATCCTTGGTATCATAAAAAACATAACAAATAATAAAATCCATTATAAAAAAGATGAAATCTTCCTAAATACTTAAGAAGAAAAATACAATTGCCATTTTAAGAGAAAATTTTGACTCCAAACAATATAAATCAGACTCCTTACGATAATAATAAAATGAAATAATAATAATCTGCATGTAATCAATGGCTTTTAACACAAGATTATGTAATGACTGAGTGAAAAAAAGTGAAAGTAAGAAAATATAAATCAATAATTACACAAAGAAAATGTGTGTTGAACATTAGTTATTATTCAAAGTTCATATGAATATAAACCCACTTAGCAATAAAGCATTATATATAAATGGAATAATGTTGAATTCTAATGAAATTAAAATCTAAATAAGATTTGACACCAACTGGGCAGTAACTGAAAGGAGAGTGAGATGTGCAATATAATATTATGTAAGTTATCCTTGATATGTGGTACCAAGAAATATATATCAAAGAAACAAGCTAATTGTGCAAGAAAATAAGTATTTCAAATAGTACCTAAATCAAAACCAAAAAAGGGTTTTAAATAATAGGTTAAAGTGTTGGAAAATAGGGAAAATCAATCATTCTGTTTAATCTATTAATTACATAAAGTCCAATTTGATTTTCATGTGAATCATTTATGATTCTTGGTATCATAAAAAACATAACAAATAATAAAATCCATTATAAAAGAGATGAAATCTTAATAAATACTTAACAAGAAAAACACAATTGCCATTTTAAGAGAAAATTTTGACTCCAAACAATATAAATCAGACTCCTTACGATAATAATAAAATGAAATAATAATAATCTGCATGTAATCAATGGCTTTTAACACAAGATTATGTAATGACTGAGTGAAAAAAAGTGAAAGTAAGAAAATATAAATCAATAATTACACAAAGAAAATGTGTGTTGAACATTAGTTATTATTCAAAGTTCATATGAATATAAACCCACTTAGCGATAAAGCATTATATATAAATGGAATAATATAAATGGAATAATTTTCAGAGAAAATTTTGTCTCCAAACAATATAAATCAGACTCCTTACGATAATAATAAAATGAAATAATAATAATCTGCATGTAATCAATGGCTTTTAACACAAGATTATGTAATGACTGAGTGAAAAAAAGTGAAAGTAAGAAAATATAAATCAATAATTACACAAAGAAAATGTGTGTTGAACATTAGTTATTATTCAAAGTTCATATGAATATAAATCCACTTAGCGATAAAGCATTATATATAAATGGAATAATGTTGAATTCTAATGAAATTAAAACCTAAATAAGATTTGACACCAACTGGGCAGTAACTGAAAGGAGAGTGAGATGTGCAATATAATATTATGTAAGTTATCCTTGATATGTGGTACCAAGCAAAATATATCAAAGAAACAAGCTAATTGTGCAAGAAAATAAGTATTTCAAATAGTACCTAAATCAAAACCAAAAAAGGATTTTAAATAATAGGTTAAAGTGTTGGAAAATACTGAAAATCAATCATTCTGTTTAAGCTATTAATTACATAAAGTCCAATTTAATTTTCATGTGAATCATTTATGATTCTTGGTATCATAAAAAACATAACAAATAATAAAATCCATTATAAAAGAGATGAAATCTTAATAAATACTTAACAAGAAAAACACAATTGCCATTTTAAGAGAAAATTTTGACTCCAAACAATATAAATCAGACTCCTTACGATAATAATAAAATGAAATAATAATAATCTGCATGTAATCAATGGCTTTTAACACAAGATTATGTAATGACTGAGTGAAAAAAAGTGAAAGTAAGAAAATATAAATCAATAATTACACAAAGAAAATGTGTGTTGAACATTAGTTATTATTCAAAGTTCATATGAATATAAATCCACTTAGCGATAAAGCATTATATATAAATGGAATAATGTTGAATTCTAATGAAATTAAAACCTAAATAAGATTTGACACCAACTGGGCAGTAACTGAAAGGAGAGTGAGATGTGCAATATAATATTATGTAAGTTATCCTTGATATGTGGTACCAAGCAAAATATATCAAAGAAACAAGCTAATTGTGCAAGAAAATAAGTATTTCAAATAGTACCTAAATCAAAACCAAAAAAGGGCTTTAAATAATAGGTTAAAGTGTTGGAAAATACTGAAAATCAATCATTCTGTTTAAGCTATTAATTACATAAAGTCCAATTTAATTTTCATGTGAATCATTTATGATTCTTGGTATCATAAAAAACATAACAAATAATAAAATCCATTATAAAAGAGATGAAATCTTAATAAATACTTAACAAGAAAAACACAATTGCCATTTTAAGAGAAAATTTTGACTCCAAACAATATAAATCAGACTCCTTACGATAATAATAAAATGAAATAATAATAATCTGCATGTAATCAATGGCTTTTAACACAAGATTATGTAATGACTGAGTGAAAAAAAGTGAAAGTAAGAAAATATAAATCAATAATTACACAAAGAAAATGTGTGTTGAACATTAGTTATTATTCAAAGTTCATATGAATATAAACCCACTTAGCGATAAAACATTATAAATAAATGGAATAATGTTGAATTCTAATGAAATTAAAATCTAAATAAGATTTGACACCAACTGGGCAGTAACTGAAAGGAGAGTGAGATGTGCAATATAATATTATTTAAATTATCCTTGATACGTGGTACCTAGCAAAATGTAACAAAGAAACAAGCTTATTGTGCAATAAATTAAATATTCCAAATATTGAGTAAATCAAAACTTAACAAATATAATAAAATGGTAGATGAATGTACTGACCAAAGAGCAAAATCAATCAGATTGTTGAAGTTACCAATAACAAAAAGTTCAATATTAACTTGAAACTTAAATGTGATGTATGGTACAGTATTAAAAGTTAATTCAAAAAACTAGTATACAATTCAAGAAGAAATTTAGAAGAAAAAAATATACAAACCTTAAATTTCTATGAAAAACTATTTCCTCAGATAAAATGGCTCCAACATTTCATGCTCTAAACAAAAAAATAATAATACTTTGCAAGTAAATTATTAAAAATTCATACAACTATTAAGCAATTGTGTCAAAATAATGTCATAACATAAATTAAAGTCAATAAATAAAAAATGAAAACATATGTTCAATATCAGTTATTGGTACAATATCATAAAACAGACTAAAAACACTTCATATTACAATGGAATAAAGCCGAGTTTTAGTGAAATTAAAACCTAAACATGATATGGCATTAAATGGACAATACATCAAATGTTCAATGAGGATGTGTGAGAAAATAACTACTTGAGTTTTTTATAATGTCTGCTACCAAGCAAAATTTATCCAAGAAACAAGCTTAACGTGCAAGAAAATAAGTATACGAAATACAAACAAACTCAAAACTAAAAAGACGTTTTAAATAATGGATTAAAATTTTGGATAATTGGCAAAATCAATCATTATGTTTAAGCTATTAATTATATAAAGTCCAATTTATTTTGCATGTGAATCATTTATGATTCTTGGTATCATAAAAAACATAACAAATAATAAAATCCATTATAAAACAGATGAAATCTTCCTAAATACTTAACAAGAAAAACACAATTGCCATTTTAAGAGAAAATTTTGACTCCAAACAATATAAATCAGACTCCTTACGATAATTATAAAATGAAATAATAATAATCTGCATGTAATCAATGGCTTTTAACACAAGATTATGTAATGACTGAGTGAAAAAAAGTGAAAGTAAGAAAATATTAATCAATAATTACACAAAGAAAATGTGTGTTGAACATTAGTTATCACTCAAAGTTCATATGAATATAAACCCAATTAGCGATAAAACATTATATATAAATGGAATAATGTTGAATTCTAATGAAATTAAAATCTAAATAAGATTTGACACCAACTGGGCAGTAACTGAAAGGAGAGTGAGATGTGCAATATAATATTATGTAAGTTATCCTTGATATGTGGTACCAAGCAAAATATATCAAAGAAACAAGCTAATTGCGCAAGAAAATAAGTATTTCAAAAAGTACCTAAATCAAAACCAAAAACGAGTTTTAAATAATAGGTTAAAATGGTGGAAAATAGGGAAAATCAATCATTCTGTTTTTGCAATCAATTACATAAAGTCCTATTTATTTTGCATGTGAATCATTTATGATTCTTGGTATCATAAAAAACATAACAAATAATAAAATCCATTATAAAACAGATGAAATCTTCCTAAATAATTTACAAGAAAAACACAATTGCCATTTTAAGAGAAAATTTGGACTCCAAACAATATAAATCAGACTCATTACGATAATAATAAAATGAAATAATAATAATCTGCATGTAATCAATGGCTTTTAACATAAGATTATGTAATAATTGAGTGAAAAAAAGTGAAATTAGGAAAATTCAAATCAATAATTACACAAAGAAAATGTGTGTTGAACATTAGTTATCACTCAAAGTTCATATGAATATAAACCCACTTAGCGATAAAACATTATATTTAAATGGAATAATGTTGAATTCTAATGAAATTAAAATCTAAATAAGATTTGACAACAAATGGGCAGTAACTGAAAGGAGAGTGAGATGTGCAATATAATATTATTTAAGTTATGCTTGATACGTGGTACCTAGCAAAATGTAACAAAGAAAGAAGCTTATTGTGCAATAAATTAAATATTCCAAATATTGTGTAAATCAAAACTTAACAAATATAATAAAATGGTAGATGAATATAATGACCAAAGAGCAAAATCAATCATATTGTTGAAGTTACCAATAACAAAAAGTTCAATATTAACTTGAAACTTAAATGTGATGTATGGTACAATATTAAAAGTTAATACAAAAAACTAGTATACAATTCAAGAATAAATTTAGAAGAATAAAATATACAAACCTTAAATTTCTATGAAAAACAATTTCGTCAGATAAAATGGCTCCAACATTTCATGCTCTAAACAAAAAAATAATAATACTTTGCAATTAAATTATTAAAAATTCATACAACTATTAAGGAATTGTGTCAAAATAATGTCATAACATAAATTAAAGTCAAAAATAAAAAAATGAAAATATATGTTCAATATCAGTTATTAGTAAAATATCATAAAAACAGAGAAAAAACTTCATATTACAATGGAAGAATGCAGAATTTTAGTGAAATTAAAACCTAAACATGATTTGGCATGAAATGGACAATACATCAAATGTTCAATGAGGATATGTGATATAATAACTACTTAAGTTTTCTTTAATATCAGCTACCAAGCAAAATTTATCAAAGAAACAAGCTTAACGTGCAAGAAAATAAGTATTCCAAATATAAACAAAATCAGCACTAAAAAGACGTTTTAAATAAAAGATTAAACTTTTGGATAATGGACAAAATCAAATATTCTGTTTAAGCTATCAATTACATAAAGTCGAATTTCATTTTTATGTGAATCATTAATGATTGTTGGTATCATATAAAACCTAACAAATAATAATAAATCCATTAAAAAAACAAATGAAATCTTCCTTAATACTTAACCAAAAAAAAAACCATAGTAAATTACATTTGCCCAATTTATTTTACGTTTCCTTCTTTAATGATCTTTTTTCAAACAAAATATCAGTACTGTGTAAAATCCATTACTTTTACGTTAGCTTCTTCATTAATCTATCGTATGAACACGAAAAATGTATGTTTCGTAAATCCATGGCTTTTTAAGGCGAAATTCAGCTAAATTTTCGCAATTACGATGGACAAATTTGGCCAATCAAAAGCCTATATTTTTACATATCGCAAAATGCAATGTTTACAAAAATACGGGCGTCTGAATGGTTTAATTGAGCCATTATAACTGCGAAAATTTAGCTGAATTCCGCCCTAATGTCAGCAAGGATATGAATCTTTATGAAAAATGTTTTAGTTCTTTTGAAAAAAAAATTATTTTACTTTACTTAATGCTATGGTATTAGTATGTTTTTTTTTAAATTTTAAAAGAAAATTATTTTCTTATCCCATTATTGACCGTTTTATGTATCTTTAATTCAGTTAATGGAAAGAAAATAATAAATTAGTTACAACAACATTGCTTTTTAAGGTCAAAAAGTAACAAAAGTACGGGGCATTCCTCTCCCACCTTTTAAGTTTTGCATGCAATAATTAATTGAATATAAATCAATAAAATGGACAGAACGATATTTCGTCTGACCATTGGAGGGGAGAGGTCTTTATAGCTATTTTAGGTTCTAGTCAATTTTTCTTGTTATATATCTATAATTAGGTGAAAAATTTAAATACCTCCATAAAGTTCGGTTCTTCATTACTAAAGTAGTGAAACAGAGGGGGCCGCAAAGAAGTTTTTGTCCCGGGCCCCAATTAGGTTAAGTCGGGCCCTGCTTAAAAGGCACTCTTATTTATTTATTTATTTTTACAGAAACAGTGCACATTAGATGTTAATGAAAAATATATCTCCATATTATTCATAAGTCTTCTGTAAAGGAATATAAGTTAAGACAATGTTAATTTTTTTTAAAAAATCAGTAAATCACCTGCTTTGAAGATGTATCAATGGAAACATTCGTTAGGCAAAAAGTACTTTTAAATAATTTCAAGATTCATTAATATCAGGAAATTTAGAACCCTCTAAAAACAGCAATAGAAGTAATAAAAAAGAAAGTGAAAAACAAGTAAAAGCCATCTAAAGAAAATAAATAGCCTAAAATGTTTCGTTTGTACTGAACGAATAACACTATGTCATTTTTCTCCAGCATTCGCTGTAGTGAAATAATATACAAATGAACACTTATAAAAGATGAAAAGGTATTTGCATTAAATAAGTAGAAAGATTACTGAAAAATATGTTTTAAGCTAATATGTCGACACATCGTTTGGAAAAAATACCATTTCTTTTCCCACACCACAGGGAAATTCGTTGTGACTTTGTGATACAACTCAACATATAAATACTAGAGTCAATCGCAACGTTTCAGCTCATTTATCCAAAATAACCCATATTTATAAGTGAAGCGTCAATTTTGAAGAATCAGAATACTAACTTAACATGAAACAGAACCCACATTTTCTTCACCATCAAACATAATTTGATGATTTCGTAGACATATTTTTCTTTTCATACCTAAATTACTTCAACTAATTGTTAGTAAATATTTGGAAAAATTATTTTCAGAAATAAAATTTTACATAAAATATTCCGTCTGGTTATTCTTTCAATATTGGAAGGTTTGCAAATTGTGTTTTTTAATCGATTCTCAAGCGCCTCAACCTGATTGATCTCTCCTCCACTCCACTTCAAAAGGGAAACTGCTCTTCCCAACAGATGGCTCTGTTGGCCTAAACCTGATTGATCTCTCATCTACTCTAGCCTCCACGCCACTTCACTTGGAGAACTGCTCCAACGGCTACCGCCTTTCAATTCTAGGGCGAGTTTTCTACAGTCACCAACAGATGGCTCTGTTTACACATTCTCGCCTTCATATTGTCATTGATTGGTCTCCCTTCAAATATAGCGGTATTAATATCATTTTGAATTCGGAACTCTTTCGTGATGTCACAAGGTGAAAAAGTAAATAAGTGTGGCGGAATGAATGTAACTTAATTAGATATTTTAATAATTCATATTTAACAACAACAGCAGAAAAAGAATCAACAAATAGATAAGAAGTACAATAAGTTGTCTAGCGATTTGTTCTTGAAAGCAGCAAAATTTTATGATTGCATAGTTCATTAACATATCAGGATAAGAAAAATCTGCAATCAGTCAGTCATTACTCTTATCCCCCCCCCCTCAAACAAAAATTTCGCCTTTTACTCATTTGCATACACAAATTTGCTCTCCTTATTACTCATTTACTTTCTTTTTCGGGGGGGGGGCATTTCCGCTTTCATGTTGCTTCGCAGAAAATGCGTTTGATCTAATAAATGTTAATTTTTTTTTTTTTTGTTACAAGTCACTCATCAAAAGAAAACATACGGTAAATTTCTAAATTACAATACAAATTGCAGTAACAAATTTTGGGATATTCTGTGGTAAAGCGGATTTTTTTAAAACTGTTTTTTCTTGAGAATTATTTTTTAAACATTGTCCATTTTTGAGCTGACGAGTTGCCGTTGGTAGTAGAATACTCTGGATATTGTATTTTATCTGTATACCCTTGTGCAGCATAGATATACAATTTCTTTCTCATTATAAAGTTAATATATATAAATATTCTAAGAAGCATTAAGTCTCAAAATGACCTTTGGAATTTAAATTTACTATTACTATCTAAAATTTATATTTACTTATAATAATGATGAATGAGTGTTTGTGTGTGTGTGTGTGTGTGTGTGTGTATTGATGTTCTGCAGGTTAGACAGGTCGACCTATATCTACCAAACTTACCACATATATACTTTGGAAGATGTGAATATGCACCTCAGAGAATCCCCCCCCCCCTGAAAATTAGGCAAAATATTGTCTTGTTTTCCGTGACAACTTCTGAAAGTATAAAAATGCAAAAATAATTTTTACAACATCTTACAATTCAAAAAATTATTTTTCTAATTGATATTAATTTTTTCTATACTTAATGAAATTTTTAAAAACATTTTAATCATGTTTTCTGACAAGAATATGAAGTCGCACAAGAATTTTGAACGAATATTAAATGTATCACGAACGATAAAAATAAATAAATAAAAATTTTGTAAGGATAGCTAAGCTATTCATAAAATTCATTAAATTGAATTGTTTCTTTTTAACAATCAGAATTATCATTGATATTAGTACAAAAAATAATGAAATGTGTAAAAGAGTGAAATTAAATTTCTGTCCTTAAGACGAAACATTGATTCTGAAAAGAATCTGTAAAAGATTTAAATTTATATTTAAAATATACTATTAACATAAAGAAAAATGCTAAATATTACGATGATTTAGTTTAGAAATTAGGTTCTATTGAAAGAAAAAAAAAGCAGAGTATATCCACTTATTAAAAACAGATTTTAGGTAGTTGACAGTTGATGGAAGTACATAGTATAGTAAAAAGAAAAGAAAAAATAACTCTTCTGAAATAGTAAAAATTGTGTATGTATCAAAAGTGTTAACTTAAAAATATTTTGCTAAAGAAATTATTAAGAGCAAGTTACATAAATATTTAATTGGTAACTTTAGCCACCATTAATCCTGGCAAACCAGCTGGTTGCCAAAGTGGCTATAAAGTAAATAAAAAAAAAATGTGCTAAAATTGGAAAGCATTCTTATCAAGCAATTGTATTTGATTTCAGTATGAATTAATTACAGTTCATCATTTAAAACGAATAAATACATTTCACAGAGTACCTTTTATAAAATAAAATCGTTTTTACTAGCATCTTCATAATTTATTAACTTGAAATAGCATAGACATTTCTAAACCTTTAAATACTGATAACCATTACAATTCATGAAGTCCCAACATCAAATCTATATCAAACAAATAATAAATGAATCTCTCATTTCTAAGTTAAACAACTGTTAAAATCTTTACAAATTAAAAATTTCTATAAAAACAATACATAAATGAATATATCTTTTTAAGTATTAAATAATATATGAAATGAAATTTTAAAATAAAAACATTTTTAAATAATTGAAATGCCCAAGCATGACAGAAATATTTTTTACTTAAATAAAGGATTTTAAAGAAAATCTACTATATCTGAGGAGCAAATTAATAAATGCCTCTATAAATGAGTGGATCATCTTTCTAGTAAGAATTTAAGCAGATTATATTTTGTTTTCTAAAAATATTTTCTTTTGGGTTCAATGTCCATAGGGAAAAATACATAGTGGGAAAACCACAAATCACACATCAAACATATAAGATTAGTTTGATGTAAAAATAAGATATATAATATTTGTGAAATACATATATTCAGCACAATGACATCAGAAGAAACTCTTAAAATAAAGATTGTTTTGAAAGGTGAATGCTCAAGAAAAATTAAAATTGCATCATAAAAAGAAAGACCACTTTAGGTGAAATTACAGAAAAAAAAATAATAATTTATACAAAAACTGAAAAATACAACTAAGCACACATGACAAAGTTTTCAAAATAATTGTCTTTGTTTTAACAACATATACAAAATAAAATAAAATGAAATATTTTTAATTATATAAACATCAGGGAATATTACATAAAATTATTAAATTTTTTTAAAGAAATTAAAATGGCAGTTTAAAAAGTTATCTCATTTTGCTTGATTTTAATAAACAACAGAAATAAATACAGAATATATAAAGACATATAACATGCAAAGAAATTTCTTTTATGAAATTTATGAAACCAACTT
This sequence comes from Argiope bruennichi, assembly GCF_947563725.1. Taxonomy (NCBI): domain Eukaryota; kingdom Metazoa; phylum Arthropoda; class Arachnida; order Araneae; family Araneidae; genus Argiope; species Argiope bruennichi. Next base: position 58,929,004 of record NC_079162.1, read on the forward strand.
TGTAAAGAAAGTAACTGGAATCTTTTGCACATGAGGGGGAAATTATCAGATTGTTCAGGAAATTAAACGAAAAAATAATAATCAGTATTATTAACATTAAAACTATTAAGTGCAACTAAGATACAAAAATTAATTTAAAGTTAGAAAAAATAATAAGTAATTCCGAGACAATTCTAGAGTCTAACTATTGCAAATTAAGTTGAGCATTATATAAGCTTCATTAAAAAGAACTAAACACAACAAGTAAATAAAAAAATAACATATAACATGTCATTGAAATTTACTATAAATAAATTAGAAAAAATAGACAAGTATATTATCCATGAAAAGGATATTATTTTTAGAAAAACAACAACAAAAAAAAAACAACTAAATAATTTTAAGAGAACCATTAGCAACAGTGTAAGACCAATAGCATTATTCAAACTAGCAATAAAAAGAATGAATCTTCAATGACAAATCATATGTAAAGTATTCCAATACTTATAGAAATTTGGTGTGAATATAGACACAAACAAAAATTTAATTCTATGATAGGAAAAAGACTATGTGCACTTAAAATCAAATACAAGGTGGAATTACTACTATTTCAGGTTAAATGTATGCAGGAAATATAAACAGAAAAAATTTAATGCAATAAAGTCAAAAATAAATTGATGAACAAATTAACAATCACTAATATTTGATACATACAAAATTATATTAGTTTGATAATACACAGAAGTACTTAATTGCACAAAATTGTTTTGATGGATCTGATGGAACAATAAGTAGAATTATGAAATTTGTCATCTTCATGTCACATTTAACATAATAAAGGCATGAAGAAAATTGTGAGTGTTGTGCATACTTGTAAATGTTTCATTTCTGAACAAATATTTGTCTCAAAATAATATTAATATATGAAATCATTCAAATAAAGATAAAAATTATGTTTACACGAGATCCAAAGAATTGAAAAATTTTGTATAAAACTTGCTATCATGTTAAAATTTGAATTTAGATTGAAAGAAACAGCATATATGATGTTGCTGCATATCTTTCATTTCACAGAGAATCAAAATCTTTTTACATTCCAAAACATCTTACATAGAACAAAAAAAAAAAAAAAAAAAAAAAAAAACGTGACCAAAAATTTTATAATAAACAACAATTATCATGACAAAAAGGCCAGTAAATAGAAAACTGTCCAAAATTAGAGTAAAGATTCTGAGATATTGAGGATAATATGACAGGTTGAGTGAGGAATTTGAATTGAATATTTATAGAGATTATTCTTGAAATTTGCTATAATATAAATTGCATACAATAGACAGGCATATCATAAATGAAAAACATACATATTTTTTTTGGGGGGGGGAGACAAAAAAAAACTTACAATTTTACAAGAATCTTCTGGAAAACAGTAAGACTAGCAGGATTTTTAAATGTATATATATATATATATATATATATATATATATATATATATATATATATATATATATAAAAGAAAGAATCTTCAGAGACACATCATGTGTAAAGTATTCCTACATTTAAAACAATTTGGTGTGATTTAAGAGACAGTCAAAAATTGAATTCTTTGGTAGGAAAAAGAACATGTGCACTTACATTCAAATGAAAGGGGAAATACTCCTATATTCAGTTAAACGTGTGATGGAAATATAAAAAGAATAATTTTAATGCTATAAGGTAAAATCCTAAAAGCAATTAATATAAAAATTATTTATTACTAATCAGAGATACATACACAATCATATTAGTTTAATAATATACACAAGTGCTCAATTGCATAAAATTGTATTGATGGGTTTGATAGAACAATATGTAGAATTATGAAATTTGTTGTTTTCATGTCATATTCAATATAATAATGGAATGAAGAAAATTGTGAGTGTTTTGCATACTTATAAATTTTTCATTTCTGATGAAATTTTGTCTCAAAATAATATTAAAATAAGATATATAAAATAAGATAATTCAAATAAAAATAAAATTATTTATAGGTCAGATGCAAAGAATTGAAAACTTTTGTGTAAAACTTGATGTCATGTAAAAATCTGAATTTAGATTGAAAAAAACATCAGATATGCTGTTGCTGTATATCCTTCATTTCACAGGGAATCAAAATCCTTCTACATTCCAAAACATCTTATAGGGAATAGAATAACTTGATGAAAATTTTTTATAATAAACAACAATTATCATGACAAAAAGGCCAGTAAAAAGAAAACTGTCCAAAATTCGAGTAAACAATAAGAGATATAAAAAAGGCATGAAGAAAATTGTGAGTGCTGTGTATACTTGTAAATTTTTCATTTCTGAACAAATATTTGTCTCAAAATAATATTAATATATGAAATCATTCAAATAAAGATAAAAATTATCTTTAGGTAATATTCAAAGAATTGAAAACTTTTGAGTAAAACCTTGCTGACATGTAAAAATTTGAATTTAGATAGAAAGAAATAACATGTATGCTGTTGCTGCAAGTCTTTCATTTCATAAAGAAACAAAATGTTTCTACATTCCAAAACATCTTACATGGAACAGAACAACTTGACCAAAAATTTTATAATAAACAACAATTATCATGACAAAAAGGCCAGTAAAAAGAAAATGTTCAAAATTATAGTAAGGAATATGAGATATTGAGGATAATATGACAGGTTAAGTGAGGAATTTGAATTGAAAATTCATAGAGATTATTCTTGAAATTTGCTATAATATAAATTACATAAAAGAGACAAGCATATTATAAATGATAAACATATATATATATATATATTGGGGGGGGGAGGACAAAAATAAACAAACCTTAGAATATAACAAGAATCTTCTTCAAAAAAGTAAGACTAGTAGGATTTCAGAAACTATAAAAAAAAAAAAAAGAATCTTAAAAGACAAATCCTGTGTAAAGTATTGCTACATTTATAGCAATTTGGTGGGAATTTAGAGACAGTCAAAAATTAAATTCTATGATGGGGGGAAAAACAAAAACAAAAAACATGTGCACGTAAATTCAAATACAAACAGGAATTACTCCTATTTCAGGTTAAACGTATATTGGAAATATAAAAATAATAATTTTAATGTAATAATGTAAAATAAAAACGAATTTGATATAAAAATTAATTATCACTAATCAGAGATACATACAAAATCATATTAGTTTGATAAAATACAGAAGTACACAATTGCACAAAATTGTTTTGCTGGGTCTGATAGAACAGCACGTAGAATTAAGAAATTTGACATTTTCCTGTCACATTTAACATAATAAAGGCATGAAGAAAGCTATTAGTATTGTGTATACCTGTAAGTTTTCATATCTGATTAAATATTAGTCTCAAAATAATATAGATATAAGTAATTATTTAAATAAAAATTCTCTTGAGTGAGATTCAAAGAATTGAAATCTTTTGTGTAAAACTTTTATTCATTTAAAAACTTGAATTTAGATTGAAAAAAATCATCAGATATGCTGTTGCTGCATATCCTTCAATTCACAGAGAATAAAATGCTTCTACATTCCAAATGATCTTATATGGAGCAGAATAACTTGATGAAAAATTTTATAATAAAGAACAATTATCATGACAAAAAGGCCAGTAAAAAGAAAACTGTCCAAAATCAAAGTAAGAGTCATGAGATATTGACAGTAATATGACCGGCAGAGTGAGGAATTTGAATTGAAAATTCATAGATTATTCTTGAAATTTGCTATAATTTAAATTAAATAAAAGAGAAAAACATATTATAAATGAATTTTTTTTTCTTTTGGAGGGAAAGGACAAAAATAAACAAACATTACAACATTACAAGAATCTTCTGGAAAACAGTAAGACTAGAAGGAGTTTTGAAACAATAAAGGAAAACAAAGAATCTTCAATGACAAATCAAGTATAAAGTATTCCTACATTTATAACAATTTGGTGTGAATTTAGAGACAATCAAAAACTTAATTCTAAGATAGTAAAAAGAAATGTGCGCTTAAATTTAAAAAAAAAAAAAAAGAATTACTCCTATTTCAGGTTAAATGCATGCAGGAAATATAAACAAATTAATTTTAATGCAATAAGGTAAAATCAAAATTAAATGGATATAAAAATTAATTATCACTAATCAGAGATACATACAAAATTATATTATTTTGATAATATACAGAAGTGCTCAACTGCACAAAATTATTTTGATGGGTCTGATAGAAAAATTTGTAGAACTATGAATTTTTTCTTTTTCATGTCACATTTAATATAATAAAGGCAAGAAGAAAATTGTGACTGTTGTGTATACTTGTAAATTTTTCATTTCAGAACAAATATTTGTCTCCAAATAATATTAATATATGAAATCATTCAAATAAAGATAAAAATTATCTTTAGGTGAGATTAAAAGATTTGAAAACTTTTGAGTAAAACTTGCTGTCATGTAAAAATTTGAATTTAGATAGAAAGAAATAGCATGTATGCTGTGGCTGCATGTCTTTCATTTCACAACGAAAAAAAAAATCTTTCTACATTCCAAAACATCTTACATGGAACAGAACAACTTGAATACAAATTTTATAATAAACAACAATTATCATACCAAAAATGTCAGTAAATAGAAAACTGTCCAAATTTGGAGTAAAGAATATGAGATATTGAGGGTAATATGACAGGTTGAGTGAGGAATTTATATTGAAAATTCATAGGGATTATTGTTTAAATTAGCTTTAATATAAATTACATAACATAGACAAGTATCCATGAAAAATCCATGAAAAAGATATTGTTTTTGGAAAAATATTAAAAATAAATAATTTTATGGGAATTTTTAGCAACAGTGTAAGACCTGTAGTATTGTTTGAACTATCAAGAAAAAGAATGAATCTTCATTGACAAATCATGTGTAAATTATTTCAACTTTTATAGTAATTTGGTTTGAATTTAGAGACAATCAAAAATTACATTCTAGAACAGGAAAAAGAACAAGTGTAATTTAATTCAAATACAAGGTGTAACGACTCCTTTTTCTGATGAAACATATGCAGGAAATATAAAGAGAATAAATTTAATGTAATAAAATAAAATCAAAATTAAGTTGAAATAAAAATTAATTATCTCTTATCACAGATACATACAAAGTCATATTAGTCTGTCATTACATATAAGTATTAATTTGCACAAAATTGTTTTGACGGGTCTATTAGAGCAATCTGTAGAATTATAAGTGTTAACAAATCTACCCTTTATGTTACATTAAACATAATAAAGGCTTGAAGAAAATTGAGTATTTTCTGTATACATGTAAATATTTCATTTCTGATGAAATATTTGGCTCAAAATAATAATAATATAAGAAATTATTTAAATATAAATCAAAATTCAGTTTGGTGAGATTCAAGGAATGGAAAAATTTTGTGTAAACTTGCAATCTGAAGAATTATAAAATATGAGAATTTGCAATAAATCCAATCTTCATGTTACATTTAACATAATAAGGTATGAAGAAAATTGTGAGTGTTTTGTTTTCTTGTAAATTTTTCATTTTTAATCATATTTTACTGAAGGAAACATTAATATAAGGAAATATTAAAATAAAAATTCTATTTTGGTGAGATTCAAAGAATTAAAAATTTTTGAATAAATCTCGCTGTGAACCTGAGATATTTGACTCCATTTCTATTGTTCTTTATTTTGAAGTTTAAACTAAATTTAGATTGAAAAAATAGCAGTATCATTTTGCAAAATTTTCTTTATTTTGATAGAGAAATAAAACCATCTTATATTCAAAGAGCTGTCATATTCAACAGAATAATAAGAACGAAAATTTTATGACACACCATAATTCATATAACAAAAAGGCCACAAAAAAGAAAACTGTCCGACTTCAGTGAAAATAATATGAGATCTTGAGGGAAATAATAGAGGTTGAGTGAGGAAGTGTAATTCAAAATCATCGAAATTAGATTAGATATTTGCAATATTTCAAATAAGTCACATGAAATAGGTAAATATACTATCCATGAAAAAAATTTTCTTTTAGAAAACAACAAAAATAAACTAACATTAATAATAAAACATGAATATTCTGCATCAGATGGAAACCAGCAATATTTTCATGCTACAAATAAAAAGAAAGAATCACCATTTACAAATTAGTTTTTTATTCTAACAATTAAAGAAATTTTGTATGAATTCATAGACTTACACAGTTTGGTTCAATTACAGGAAAAAGAACAAATGTGTTTAATGTAAACAAATATCATAGTGTATTACAAATACCACTGACTAGTGCAAAAGTAGATTCAATTTGAAATTAGGTAAATTTGCACAGTTTTTTTTTTTTTGGGGGGGGGGCCTGATAAAACAACCTAAAGAATTATAAATTAAGAAAATTTGTGTGAGATATAACCTTACTGTCATATAAAGCATAATTAAGGTGTGAAGAAAATTTCTGAATTTTTTGTATTTTTAACTTTTCATTTTCACCAAAATTTGGCTCATTGGAGCATTGAGAATTATTACTATAAAGATAGAAATTCTGTTTTTGTGAGATTCGAAGAATGGGGAAATATAATATAAAGCTTACTATCAATTAAAAATTTCAGTTTAAATTGAAAATGAATGGAAAGAAATAGCAAGATATCCTTCATACGACAGAGAATGACAATCAAACTATTTTTAAAGAGCTCTTACATTAAATAGAATAACCTGAAAGAAAATTATACACTGAACAATAACTGATATCATAGATAAGCTATTGAAAAGAAAATTGTTTCACTTCAAAATAAAGAGTAATAGAAACAGAGTCATATATCACAGGTTCAAAGCGATAGTTGAACTGAAAATTCAGAGAAATTATTTCTGATATTTGGCATCAAATAAAATGCATTAAATAGTCAAGTATATTACCCAAGAAAAGAAGCATTTGAAGGAAATAAACAAAATTAAATCAAACTTTACAATTTTACAGTAACTTTTGCTCTAGAGTAAGATCAAAATGTTTGTTCATGCTATAAATAAAATGAAATAATCATCATTTACAAATCAGGCTTTCAGTTTTCCTATAGTTATTTTCCCACATTTGTTTTTGAATTTAGATACAATACAATTTAATTCAATGATAGAAAAAAGAACATGAATGTTTCATGCTAATTCTAAAATCAAATTAACTCCTTATACAGATGAAGCATATGTTCATCTGCACAGAGACAATAATTTTTATTACAAGAGAAAAAAAATAATTTACTTTGAAATAAATAATAAATATGACTAGACATCAAATATACAACAAATGTCATATAAAGACAAATTAAATTTGAACTATTGTAGAAATATTACTTGCACACAAATGTTTGATGGGTCTGATGGGGGAAATAAATGCAGAAACATAAATTTTGAAAATTTGTTGCAAATCTAATTTCAATGTCATATAAAATACAATCAAGGCACAAAGAAAATTCTAAATGATTTTTATTGTTGCAGACTTTACATTTTTGTTCCAAAATTTGGCTGAAAGGGACATTAAGGGAACATTAAAATAAAGCAAAAAAAAAAAAATTCTTTTGGATTAATTTTGATACATGGAAAAGCATAGAATAAAGGTTACTGTCACTCAAAAAATTTCAATGCATATTGGAAACAACTGGAAGAAAAAAAATTGCAGGAATATTTTAACAAGATATTTTTCATAAGACAAACGATGAAAATAATATTTTCAAATGTCTTATATTAAACAGAATAATTTGAAAGGAAACTATGTATTAAACAATAATTCATATTGCAAATAAGCCAATGAAAAGTAAACTGCTCCCACTTCAGAGTAAAGAATATTAGAACTGGAGGCAAATATGACAGATTCAAATATATAGTTGAAATGGAAATTCTTGGAAATTATTTCTAATATTTAGAGATAGGTAAAATTCATCAAATAGTCAAGAATAATACTCAAGAAAAGAAATTTTTCAAGGAGAATCAAAAACAAATAAAAATTTGTAATATTAAGTGTTAATTAAAAATTTATAAATTTATATTATTAATATTTATAATGTAATATTTATAATAATGCAGCAGTGATAAACCAGTATGTCTGTTCATACTATAAATAAAATTAAATAATCATTATTTGCAAATCATGTTTCATGTATGTATTCTAATAATTATAGCAATATTGTGTGAATATAGATAATATACAATTGAATTCAATGATGGCAAAAACAACATGTATGTTAGATAAAACAGAATATAATAATAATTATGTAATTATAAATAGAATAATTTATAAATAATAATAAATAAAGGTAAATATATGTTGAAAGAAAAATTAAATATGAACTTTATATAAATACACATCAAATGCTCCAGATTATTATAAAATTTTATTAGATTTGAAATTACATAGAACTATAATTTTCACAAAATATTTTTATTGGGACTCATGAAACAACCTGAAGAAACATAAATTATTAGGATTTGTCAGAAATCTAATCTTAATGTCACATAAAACATAATTAAGGCAAGAAGAAAATTCTTAGTGTTCTGGAATGTTGTAAACTTTTGATTCCTTTTAAAAATTTAGCTTATAAGAATATATGCACCTATCGAAATAAAGCTAAAAACTCTGTGTGGATCTGACATGGAACTCAACACATGGAAAAATAATCTGACGGTCAACACATAATAAGAATGAATCTGACTGACAGTTACAAATTTCAGGTTCAATCAGAAAAAAAAAAAAAAAAAAAGTAGGAATGTTTTTACATGATATTATTCATATGATAGAGAATGAAAAAATCATTATTTTGTAAGGGCACTTAAATAAAACAGAATAATCTGAAAGAACTTTATACTGAATATTAACTCATGTCACAAATAAACCACAGAAAAGAAAATTGTCCCATTTCATAGTAAACAATGCAAGAATTCAAATAAGATAGATTCAGGGAGGAAGTTGAATTCAAAATTCAGGTACAATGTTTCTAATTATTGGTATTAAATAAAATGTATTAAATAGTCAAGTCCATTTTTCACGAAAAGAATTCTTTCAAGAAGGAAAAAAATAAACAAACCTTTAAAATGTGTTGAGAATTCTTTGAGACCATGATGATTTTCATGTTATAAATCAAATGAAATAATTAGCATATGAAATCATGTTTACTTTCATATGTCATATGAATGAATATGAATTTTGTCAGAATAAGCAAATTATACATAATTTAATTCAGTGATAGAAAAAAGAACATGTATATTCAATGTCAATTATAGAATCAAATTATTCCTATCCTAATTAAGATTAATCTTCTGTGTGCTAAAAAGAGAGAATTTTTATTCCAATATAATGAAGGTAAATATAAGTTGAAATAATGGCTAGATATGACTAGATATAAAAAATATGACAGATTGTTAAAAAGATATATTAGATTTGAAATTATGTAGAACTGTCATTTGTCTAAAAAAATTTGTTGGATATAAAAAAAAAGAACCGGTAGAAACAGAAGCGATGAAAATTTATTACTAATCTATCTTAATGTCATATAAAAATAATGAAGGCAAAAACAAAATTCTTAATATTTTACAATGTTATAAATTTTTTTATCTCTATTCAAAAATTTGGCAAAAATGAAATTTCAAAATAAACAGAAAATGTAAAATAAAGTAAAACATTCTGTTTTATAGAGTTTTCATATGAACAAAATTCTAGAGGAAAGGTAACTGTCATTAAATAATTTTAACTGAAACTGATGGCAAAATTTTTATTAGTAAATAGTCTATATTTGTAAGAGAATCAAAGCTTTTCTTATTTGAAGAGTTTTTCAACAAAATATATTAAGCAAAATACAATTAATAATAAATTTTAGCAGAAAAAAAAAGGCCAATTTAAAGAAAATTATGAAAGCCAATTTCAATTTAGAATATGACTAATCAAAACATAAATGGCAGGTCCAAATAGGAAGTCTAATTAAAAATTCATGTACATTATTTCTCATATTTGAATTAAGAAAAAAGTTTAAGAATTGATAGTCTTGTTATAAATGAAAAGAAATTGTTAAAAAGAATATAAAGAACAAAAATTAATCCACCTTATTTATATGATCAGATAATTATTATTTCTTTTTGTCTAGTAATAGTAGTATTTTGATCAAATGCAAGGAGAGGATGTATAGATGCAAAGGATGCCAGTTTTATGAGGTACCAGCAAGACAAAACAGTAGTGAACTTATATCATTCTTGAAATGAAATATCATGAAAGGGTAAAAAGGTAATAGAATGGCCCAAATGCCTTTGATACTTACTGAATCACTAATGATGACTTGTAAGCAAAAAAATTATATTATCTCTCAGGTATCTGTTACTCTCGCTATGACACAGCTGGGTAAAGGATCACATATTATTTCTGATGTCTATAAAGGGAAATAGCACCAATGAGTGAAAAGTTTTTACAATATTTTTACAGTAAGAAAAAAAATTATAAAAAAGGATTAAAAATTAATATTTAGAAATATATAATCCTATTCTAAAGTCAAATTCTAACAATTTAGATTATAATTAACCACATGCTGCAGAGTAAGACAAGATTTATTTAGTAATAAATATGAAAGAGAAATTTGAAATAGCAAATAAAATTCTTGTGTAATGAAACTTATCGTGCATGTTTTGTTTATACACGGAAACATTTTCGAAAAATTTTTAGGGGTGTCATAAAGAAGAAATGTGTTTTTAGTGAAATAATCTTCAGAAAAATAATTGATGAAAAAGAGAAACAAATCCTTTCTTAATATCAGTAATTTAATTTTTTTCAAATATTAAATTTATGAAATTATACTAATTTTTGATCTTTGTGGATAAAAAAAATTATTGTTAAATGAATGACTGATGAAACACTGTACTGTAAAAAATAAAATATGAGACTCGTTAACCAGAGGACGCTTGAACCCCCCCCCCACTAGAAGTTCAAAGGGGGGGAGCATTAGAAGCGATGGGGGGAGTAACACGGGAGGACGGGTTTCCTTCCGGTTGTGATGGAAATGAGGGAAAGATGCAATAGATGCATGGTTGCTTGCGGAAAAGCTTTTTTGCGCCAAAAGGTGAAAATTTATTTACACGCCAAGGAAGCGCATTTTTGGAATGCTTAGTGTGAACTGTGGACGACTGTTGGTTAGGGCGTACTAGATCTATGAAGAAGGCAGATCTTATTTATACACGATCTTTCTTAATAAAAGGATAATACCATGATACAATTAATATATATTTGCTCATAATTAAGTTTTATAAATCTAATTTTTAACTAGAAATGAATGTTGACTGTGACTGAGAGCTTGGGAAAGCTGAATCACAGAGAAGGAGATCCACAGGCGCACACTATTTATTATTAATTAAATGACAAGAAACTAATTTGTTAGCTCATAATTAAATTCTATCTTCTATTGATTTATTAAATGAAATTTAATGTTTTCACTGAGTAATGCAATGAGCTTACAAGTTTCATTTAAATTTTTAATGGAAGCTAAAAATGCTGCTTTATTTGGAATACAAATTCGATGTTTTAATTTTATTTCTTGCAATTTGGCTGTATGCATTAGTAAGTATTTTAATTTTTTTATACAATTAATTATTAATTTTAATGCTCATATTTTTTTTAACATATAGGGTTAAATGTTTTTAAAAAATCAGCTAAAATTTTTAAAGTGTGGACAATTTTATTTCTTTTTTTATCTAATTAAGTAATAAATTAGTCTTATAGAACATTTAAAACATTTTTTATAACTGCAGGCATGCTTTGATTTTGTTATTTGCTAGCATTTCTATTAGCAATAAAGCATTTATATTTCTGTGGTCTAAAAATTCCAATTATAAAAATCTATAATCTCTTCCTTGCAGTTTTGTCCATTCTTTTTTTTAATGCTGATAATGTGCATAATAAACTCTTAAAATTTGTTTTAAAATTGAATAATTCATACTTGTAAAAATATGCATTGTAAAACAATACATATATATATATATTTGAATTCTTTTCACTATATATATAATTTTTGCTTTGATAAAATATGGTTTATTCTCGGTTAAGAAAGTCTGATAACCAAAAATCTTCAAAAGAATCATCAAAATATTCAATATTTTCTATTTAATCAAAACTAATTTCTGTTTTATTAAAATCAGATTTATATTGTATTAAAAATCAATATATGCATAAGCTTATAAATATTTCATGATTTTAAAAAAGCACATTTTCAATACATATATTTCTTATTCCAAATTTATTTTGTTTCATAAATGCTTAATAAATATATTTATGCATACCAGAATTTAATTTCTCTATTGATGCTCAAAATTAGAATTTTGATAGAAAGTAGCAAAACTAAATCTGAAAAGGTAATAGAATCAATTCTTTCTAATTATATAGCTACTGTAATAACATTTTTTAAAAAAAGTAAAAACTTTTAAAGAAAGTTTGGAATGTGATTTTTAATTTCAAAAAATAAAAATAATTTTTGAATTTAATGTAATAATATTAGTTTTTTCTAAATTAGTACAACAGAAATTTCAACAAAATTGTAAAAAAATTATTTGTTAATTTTTGCATAATATTTAAGTCATATTTTATTTAACAATTACATTTTTCAAAGAATTTTTTCTTTTTTCTCAGTTTATTGAAACATAATATCTTCTCATTTTGATTTTGAAATAATAATTCATGACATAAAAGTGATTTGCTTCACAAGCATTCATTATTGTAATATACTAATGTAGATTACCTAAACAAACCATCAAGAAAATAAAAAACATTTGCTCCATCTTAAAAATACTATACTAATATTGCTTTAACAAATTCACATGATGAGTGGATAAATACTGAGTGGTGAATATTTTTGAGGCATTATGTAAAAAAAATTATGGAGGATGATGAAAATCCTTAAAATCTATAAAACTTATATAGCTTATATACCTACTTTATCTTTTAAAATTAATATTTTGATTAAGGGTACAATGGACGTTGAAACCAAAATTTCTCAATTTTTGAGATATTGTTTTGAAATTTATATGGTAATTGTATGATATCAATCTAATGCTTAAAAAAATTTCATCAAAATTTATTTATAACTTTTTGATTTTTTTTTTGGCAAAAAATGGGGAAAAAAATTAAATATTCTTAAATTTTAAATTGTTCCATGTGTATTAAAATAGAGCATAAATTAATTATTTCTATTTTTTTTCAGATACATTTTTTAATTCTACAAAATATTTTGCATACTTAAATTTATTGAAAATATAATTTTCACTTCAAAACTTGAAATATTTGACATTTCTTGAAAAATTTTAAAAAATCAGTGCAGTAATAATACAAGAGGCCTTCAATAAAAATTTTTAAGACTCATAATTCATCTATAAATGCAAAATTGTATTATTTTATGTTTTTACAGCATAACAGAAAAGTTTCAGAGTTGTAACTAAAAATATGATGCACATAGAGTATTTAAAAGATCATCATAAAATTTCATTTTGAGAAAAAGCTAAAAATACATTTAAATGATCCCTACAGAAAAGAAACAAAATTAAAACAACTTAAAATAAACAATACCTTAATAAATATACAAGTTTATTAAAATAAACTTGTATATTTATTAAAAATATCTATTTTAGCCCAGATAACTGTTTTTGTATTCAATTTCAAAGAAAAAGAAACGAATAATTTGAATATGCAATGAGGTTTGTTTTCCGGCGTATGCTCCTGAACGGATTCTTAGCTTGTGCCGGGTTAACAAAAATCAGAACTCGAATATCACAAAAATTTGAATATGAAACGAACGAATCAACAAACCCAAAACAAACAAGAGGAAAGAAGAAGTAGAAGTTTTTAACATCTGTCATTGTAAAAACAACAGGATAAAATAAAAATTGCGAATAAGGCTCACTAGTAGCGCTTGACGGAAAACGAAACTATGCCATACTGCAGCTGTCTAAATGTAAACAAGTGGGCTTGGAATCCTAATATCAATAATAAAAACGCTAATATGGGGTCAATTCACGGTCACGTACCAAACAAACCGCTTCTGCTCAATTTTCAACCGTTCTTCGCATGTCATGATGTCTGCCGATAACGTTGACGAAACCATTGTTTAGTAAATATCACGCTAGCCGATCAATTATTAAAAACTTCTGATTCTTTTTTAAAGATATTATTTTGAAATTATTTTCTCCAAATTTTCTTAGTTATATAATTTTATTTCTTATATTAAAATTTTAATTAGTATTTTCAATGGAATTGTTTTTGCATAATTAATTAACATAGCTTTTTAATTCGTTTGGTGCCGCTTTATCCTTTCCTCCCCCCCCCTTTTTTTTATCCAAATGATACATTTTGACAAATGACTATGGCAGTGTTTTTGAAAAATTACATATGTTCTTTTTTACATATTTTTTAAATATTATTGAATGTTGAATCTTATGAATATAGTTCTCCCAGTTAGTTCTTTTAAAAAATAATTATTACTCTTAGATAAGTTAATATTTTAAAGTTTACTAATAAAATTATTATATATTTTTTTCTTATGTAATTACTTTTATAAATATTGAGACTTAAATATTTTTCAGTTTGCTCAGAGGGCAGAACATGAAACTCAAATTAGTATATATTGAATAAATTATGTTTACAATTTTAAATTATGAAATATAAAAGGTATGGATACCATATTTTAAATCTATTTCAAATTATGAAATATAAAATGTATGGATACCTTTTTTTTAAATCTATGCAACTTATGAATAAATAATTTCATTTTAATTTGTAGAAATCATTAAAGGAAAACAAACAAAATCACGTTTTTATAATTTTTATTTACACATTACAAATATATATATATATATATAGAGAGAGAGAGAGAGATAAAATATATGTGATAATTATTTGAAAAAATATGATCAAATGTATGTTTCAATGTACTCACTAATTCAAAAAACTAAAAAAAACTATTTACTATTTATCAACATTTATTTTTCTACACTTAGAAATAATATAAACACAGTATGACAAGAATGTCAATGTAAATGATGAAATCAATTTTATTCAACAGAAACATCCTAGATACTAAAGAACAATTTTCTTTTATTACTAATAAAAACATAATGTTGAACAATATACTTTTAAAGCAGAACATTTATGAAATTTTTTTAAATGCTAAAGTTACATTGAATGAATATCATAAAATAAAACAAAAACATACAATACAGTAAATTTAATAAACAAGAATAAGGTCATGATATACAGAGAGAAAAAAGTTAAATAGGATATAAAGAGGAGTTGAAAGAAACACTTTTATGCTTTCGCAGAATTTTATAATTCAAAATTGATATGTTAATGAAATAGAAAAAGAAAAAAAGTGAAGCATGCATGTAATATTGAATTTGGGAATAAAAATTATATAATAAATGCTGATATGGAAATTGATTTTCAATGAAAAGACCTTCATTTATTAAAACAGAAATCACTGAGGTGCACAGTGTTATAATAAGATATTATGGTAACAGTCAGTGAAATACAATAAACTATTGACGTTTCATTTTTAACAATAGAAAAGTTGTTTGATATAAATTCACTTTGAATCCATCACAAATCTGCAAATGTAATTAGAAAACTAGTAATATTCACTTCCACTTAAGTTTAGCATTATAGCAGTTATTTTTGCAACAGAAGTTTGTTTACTTACATTAATTAAATTTAGATAAAATTTTGTAAAAAAATGCAATGTAATATTTATGTAAACATTTTAAAACCTTCTAAGCATATTCAAAATTATCAGAAATTTCATCAAATGTGAATAAAGTAAATTAGAAATGTACTCACGATTTTGTTTGATTTTTTTTTTTTTTTTTGACGGTAAATCGCTTACCGATTTTTTTTTCTTCGAAGAGATTTTCTAACAAATTACTGGAACAGCTATACTTAATAAATGGACACACACACTGAATGAATTCTTCAAAATGATCGGAGCATATCAACGACTTCGAAGGCTTGAAAAAATCTATACCAAAGCTATCAACCCAAGTCAGGATTGTTGAAAGGAAAATAAGAAAACATTTTATCATGACAGTCACTCTTGTGTTTCGCATTAAAGCATGCATCCCTCAGCACACCAGAAAATGACTCTGTTAACACATAATAAGAGGAAAGAAAATGACTCAAAAATAAAATCAAATGTAAACAAAAAAATCCGCTTCATACTTGGCGGAGAACGTTAATGGCAGACTGATCGACGAAAGCGGTGCGGATGAAACTTAAATGCCATGTGCAAGAAGTACATGACGACATGTGACTTATACGTCAGATGAATTGACCCCATTGCGCAAACTAATTAAGGTGTCATAATAATTCTTTTTGCAAACGATAGCTTACACTCTAAATATGGATAAAAATATAAAAAAAATCCCAGATTTCATCGCTTTTTAACATTTTTATCGTCCATAGTACCCATAAATTATTCAAAAATTGACAATTTCTATGAGGATATAGAAACAAAAATATTGTAGAAAAATGAAATGGAAGGATAATTTTTATTTTTTTAAAATAATGATAATTACAAAGGAATAATGAATTTTAACACTGTTTATGTTAAGTTGAAAAAATTATTTACATTTTATAATCAATAATAAAATTAATCATAATCCCTGAATCAAATTATTTGCAAATTCATTTCTTCAATAGGCAATTTAATAACTTCGAGAATATCTTTTTAAACAACTTCCTTTGTCCCCATTACAAAAATGTGAAAAAAAAGCTAATTTCCAAAACTAATTTAGTATTCATCCAATTCACGTTCAGTAAAAATTTTAAAGCTAATGACACAAATAGGTAAAAACTGTCTGAATGGTTTAACTTACATTTATCAATTGGACCAATAAAAAAAAATAGATGGCAATCAACTGAAGACAGATTTTATTCATTACAGAAAAAGGATGGACAGTGAATAAAAATATGAGAATAATCACAAAATATGTTTTATTCACTATTTTGATGAAGGAGTTTGCATGAAACCAGTAATTTAAAAATCAAAGCAGTTTTATACATTTTAAATGCAACTGAAAGAACTTTTTGTGCTATTGTATTCACAAAAGAAGAAAAACGAAATCTTTTAGCATATGAAAGAACTGTTGATCTTGGATATATATCATTTAATTAGAAACTTCTAAAGAGATAAAGAGAACTTGAAAGAAAAAAAATTAAACTTAATGAACAAAGAGAAAGCACAATCATTTACAAGTGGAATATATGATATAATATATTCCACAAGACATTGTATAAAAGCCAATAATCTATGCAACTCCTCTCAAAATTCAAATTGTGCCTCTAAAACATCATTCTTATCAATGCTTAAATCACAGCCTAAAAATTGGAAGAAAAAAAAACTGTAAACAATATCTTTCACTTTTGTTTCCAACATCATTTAACCCTGCCGTTCTGTTCGTATTTACTTCACGTATGTAGCGTTCGGGTCAATATGACCCGACTGAGAAAACTAACCTTTCTTGCAGCAATTAACAGGTGTCATTTAAGAAATGGTTTAAACAATAGCAATATAAGTTTAAAAATAAATCTAATAATATAAAGCATCTATAAATATAACAAAAAATATTTGAAATTTAAACTTACAATAATATGAAGTTAAAATAAAAAATAACAGATATAACAATAATATAAAAATATTCGAAACTGAAACTTACCTTTATTTACAATTTGAACAATAATATTTTACATGAGATTTGCAAATGTGACTCTTACAATTGCAACATACATATTAGTTTTGCTGTCATTGCTTGATGAACAGAGCTTGCACCTTGCTCATTTGACACACAATGAAGTATTCTCACCAAATCCCGATGGTACTTTTTCCCTTTTTCTCTGTATTCATTTCACTATTTTTATTGAGTTCTCACTTCTTGGTAGGTATGGCCTTACTTCAACTTGTGAAAAAACGAGTGATTTTCCCAGCTCTTTCAATTGAAATTACGATTGCATATCTGTATGTTGACCTAATGTTTTTCTTTTGATTTGATATCCATTACAAAAGATAAAGAAAAGAACTATCTGGAATGCAGCGTCTTGTAAAATTTTTATTCATCTATTATTCTATTTAAAAGTGAAGGGATTTTTTTATCAAATAATTTTAATAAACATTATTTTAATATTTCTCCATTTCTACTTTAGCATTTTAATCATCAAAATAAAATTGATTAAATGTAGTTTCTCAAAGAAAATTTATTTTCAGAGAAGTATTTCTCAGATAGGGCAGTAACAGATGCTTTTAGGGATATCAAGAAAGAAAATAGATACGTATGACAGTTCTGTAATTGATTCCTCCATTTCTGTCTAGGCACCTATCTCTGCTGCTTTTGAAAAGCTACCCCAATTTGACTACGGCAAGAAAACCATCTGGTGATCATATGGCAGATGCGCTCTTAACTAGTATCATATGTACTGAAGTTCTAGGATTATGGAATTTAATCACCTTTTAGAAGAAAACTTGGTAAACAGTTAGAAAAGCTGTAAGGAATGCATATTTCTTATTCTTATAATGAGAGTGATTGATGGATAATGATTCTTTTTTATGGGATAATCAAAAATTTTCCCATGCGAAATTTCATAATTACACTTTAACCCATGCCTGGGAAATTTCAGTGAACTCATGGTCTAATTTCCTTCAAATAAATGCCTTTATTTTATAAAGGCTAATGAATAAATTTTTATAGAATTTTTTTAAAAAATGAAAAATTAAGAACAGATTAAACAAACAGTTATTTGTTTACACAAATAATATAACAAAGTATTTGACATTCGCATTGGTCAGTGAATATCTATTATAAATGGATGTTTTTAAAGAATCTTACAAGTAAAATTGATTAAACTGAATCTATTTTACCCTTGTAGCATATAAATATTGCAAATACTTAATAAAGAATATTGGAATTATGATAATTACGATGAAAGAATTTAAACTTTTTTTTTCTTCATATATATGAATTATAGCTTTCTGAATCAGTTATACTATACAGAGATTCCAAGTTTTCATTTCGAGTCAATGTTTCAATAATTTATTTCTTATTTATACTTTTAATCGATACATTTTAGTCAGTTTTTGAGTTTACTGTTTTGAATTGAATTTTAATATAGTTAATGTTTTGAGAGCAAGAATGGAGAAAACCATTTTTTTTATACAACTATGTCAAATGAGTTTTATTTCATATTATATATATATTAAAATTATAGTTATAAATTTTGATAAATTGGCTAAAAGTACACATTTTTAACCTCTAAATCATGTTTGCTAAATGCGCCAAGCTTTTGGGCGGCATTCTTTTTTGCAACTCATGTTAACGTATATATAAACACATTAGCAAATATATTATTCTTCAATAAGATTGGAATTACGAACGTGTATCAGCATCTTACTATAATGTTATTCTTTTGATTTAATATTCATTAAAGAGTTTTGTTCATAATTTGAATAACAGATGTTCACTAAGAGATGCTTTTAAAATTTTAAATAGGTTTTTATTTTAAAAATGTACTAACGTTTTAATCTTTTGTCTCAATAACTTCGGAGCATATTGTTGCATAGAAGCCATTCTTATGCCATTTTAAAATTCAAAATATTAATTATTCAGTGATATCAATTTTATTGCTGTATAATTTCTTTTCATATTTTAACTAAATATTTTATAATTATAGTTCCTAGTACCTTAGTTATAGGGTTGGTATTAGAAGGCGCGAGTCCAGTGTTGAAACTATTTTTGATAATACTTATTTCAAACCAATTTTTACTAGGAATATAAAATAATAATAAAAAAATACACATTTTAAAAGATATGATGATTAATGAATTAAAAGTAGATTTTAAAAAATTTAATTGATTTTTTTAATTTTTAAATCATTGTTACTATCCCCCTTTGGCAATTAGCTGGTTTGCCAGAATTAACACTTGTTAAAATTTTCAATTAAATATTTTATGTAACTTGATCTCTTAATAGATTCTCAAGTAAAATATTTTTAAGCTTCAAATTTTTACAAACATATCACTGATACTATTACAGAAGCCTTACCTTATTCTGTTCATTCTACGATGCATTTCTTTAATTTTCTATCAGCTCTCGTAAAATTTGAACTTGAACTTGAAATTGAAACGGAAGTGATAAAACTTCAATAAATAATTTTTTTAAAACCAAACATGTCTTTTTAAAAAAATGAGTTCAGAATTAAAATCTTATTTCTATTACAGAAAATTTTTATAATTTATGAATTATATAAAAAAACATTATTCAATAATATTTTCTTTGGAAAATTTTATTTTTAATTTTGCTTTCTAAAATATTTAAATGACGTAATATTTTATTTCAACTTTTTTTTCAACAATAAAATATGTATTGTTGCAAAATACGTTTAAAATATTTCAAAAAATTTATTAAATATAGTAAGAAAATTTGTATGGTAAAAAATTTGGTATCGTTAAAAAGATATGTATTTTTTTTTTTTTTTTTAATTTATGATACTATAAAAACTATTTTTCTACTGTAAACTTTTAAAAAGTTATCCCGAATAAAGGCCATTATTTTGCTTAAGTTTTAATTAATTAAAATTTTTTAAAAATCGCTCTGAAAAACACATTTTCACCCACCAAACTATATATTTGCCAAATTTGATTGATACATGTCAAAAGAGCTGGTTTGTAGAGTCAACACATGCACCAAACAGACAGAAGCCTTTCCCGTATGTTTAAGTATCAAAATTTAGTTAAAATACCAATACATTTTCTCACCAAACATTCTTGTCAGCAGGCTTATATGTTTTTAGCAAACCAAGACTAATCACTCCCTAGCCCCTTTTTTCAATGAGCTAAGAATGATTTATTGGACGTTTGACCCGTACGGAAATGTCCGGTCCCAATATCCTTCCCGTGTCACTTTCCCCCCCACTAAATAGACAAAGTAGCTATAAATTTTATGTTACGAACATACAACACCTTCCGTAAAAAGACTTCTAGGATTCTTTTATGTTTGCGAAGGTCCATGGCAAGGCGGAAGAAAAATTAGTTTTTGTATGCAGGAAATATGAAAGAGACCTTATGAGCAATCTGAAAGAGACCTTACGATCACCTGTTGCTGAAATTATTAGAAAAATTAAACCATTTGTATTATACATGAATGGGGAGCTAAGATTCTTATCCCTGATTCAGAATACTCCGGAAAAGAATAATCATTTTACTCATCCAGTTTTCACCTCTTCGGTAATGAATATTCAAATTTTTCTAATCTATTACGCTAATTTCATTAGGATAATTCTCTGACTAAAATCTGGTTAATGTTTAAAGTAAGTTTAATAAAACATAGGCATTTATTTCCGACACCTTTTTTCAACATGCATGCTAAGAAGAGTTGCTTTGCTGTTGCCAAATTAAGGGATTTCATTATAAATCAATGAGATAAAGTGAGTAATTATGAATTAGGTTTATTTAACAGCAAAATCTTTGTGTTTTTTTTTTAAATCTATTAACCTGCAACTATCTCATTGATGAAATTTTAGTGACTGTAGTTGATGACAAAATAAATAAATAAATGGATACATTAGCTTTTTAGCTACACTAACAGAACTTTTCCAAGAGCGTAATAAACATGTTGAAAGAATTAGTTCCTAAAATTTTCAGATTCTATGTTCAATACTATAACTGTGCGATGGGGCAATGTATTTTTTTTTCTTTTCCAATTTTTCGCTCAAATTACTCTTCACGACAAAAACTATATAATTAATTGCAAGTGCATTTAAATTTTGAATAAATTTTGGATAAAGAAATCTTAATTAAATGATGATTAAGTAGGTCATTCATAGAATATTCATATATTCTATGAACAACATTTCACCGACAGTTTGAGGGAAACTCCCGACATCCTCAGGTGTAGTAACAGGAGTCGGGCGGGAGTGGTTCTACGACTGGCCGGATGGCAGATTTACGACCATATTCGTAAGGTATGGAGCCAAGGGAACAAGGCTTAAGGCAACCGGCCATGGGAGCGGGGCTTTAAACCCTGTTCCCGAGTTGGGATTCCCTTCCCTCCCAAATAATCTTTCCAGGAGTATTATAAATTTCCTATAAAATTCCGTTTCTATTTTGTCGTATCCCATAGGGTCAGAAGATTTCGGTTAGGGGATGTTAAAATCATTGTTGACGATAATCAGTTCTGTGAACCATATTTTGTCGACATCAGGATATATGGCATGAGTAAGTTTAATTTCATTCATGAGTTATACTCAACCAATACTTTTATATTCATTTTACAAATTTTTTTATACCCTTTCTCGTATTAATAAAACTAATTTCCAGTAATGCTGACCTATATAGAGGATTTCATACAGTGAAGAGAGCTATACGATGAAATTTTTAGAAATAAAGCAATTTCACTTTTAGAAATAAAGCAAAAGCAGCGTAATATTATCGCAACTATAATATTACACTGGAAAGTAATAGTTATAAAATATCGATTTATAAACATGATTTTTACGTATAGGTGATAATTAACATCTGTATATCAACTTCTAAATAAATTATGACTAGTTTTATTTTGTTGAATTACATTTTTAAAATCTGATAATTGTTTGCATTTTGGAATTTTTTTCCTTATTATAATTCAGTTAGGGATTTATGTAAAACCCTAAGAATATTTTCAAAAATGCGATACACATAATAAGCAATTGAAATTCTCAGAAAAAAATTAAATTGTCAACACACATTATAAGTGTTAATAATATTGTGAGAAATTTTACTTTTTGTTTATATTGCAAAAATTTCGAACTACGTTAAGTAAAAATGTAATTGACTATGTATGATTTGAAGACAGCATTTTAATATTCCAACTTTCAATTACATTTTTAATGTATGGAATAAAATGTTTATTCATTTTTAATGTATGGAACTTGTATGATACACAAGAAAAGAAATGAACATTTTGAAATAAAAAAAAGAAATCAATTGGAATCTTAAAATATTATAAATAAATTTCTACATTGTTTATAAAAAATTTATTTCCTAGAAATATAAAAACATGAAGTTCACATTGCAATGATCAAGCTTTAAAAAAGCCAATCTCATAGTTTCACCAATCATTTAGGATTCTTTTAAATTTCAATTAATTTTCATATTTCAAAATAATCACAGTGCAGGTTTTTATTTGTATTATCTATATCCTGTGACTGGAGACGGGAGTGAAAATGATTCCGCATTGTTCATAAGCTCTGATTATCACGTGGTTTTTTTTTGTCTTTGAATACAATTCCTTTCATCATTGAAGGACTGTGATAGCCTGGCGATTAAGTTTCACACGTCATCTCTTTATATCAAAATGTCATATGTCAATTCTGCTAAGGCATTTTATTAATATGAAACACATCTATGAGTTAGTTACATCTAGTCTCAAGTTGTATGCGATTTGTGATTGTTGAATGTTGTCACAAAATGCCAAAATTCTTTAGTGGTGCACATCAAAATACTATACATTCTACGGAATGTGATTTTCGATATACTATGCTTTGATAAAATAACAACAACAACAAACAAACAAACAAAACAAAAACAACAACAATGATAATAGTCTGAGAATCGCGGATTTGAGACCCAGCATCACAGAATATCTATCGTGTATGCAGGTACAGCACATTTCACATCTGCATGCCCTAGTGTTGCCCGGGCGTAGATGCTCGGAGAGTGAGGTGTTGGTAGGCTTCTTAAAATTATTTCATTAATTTGACTATTTTTCTATAGAGGCATTGCGTTGATTGTAAGCTCGAAAATGTTGGGCTTTCGCCTTTATCCAAGATTGCTCATCACTATAAGAAAAAAAAAAGCTGTTTGAAATTTACTAGATATACAATTTTATTTATCTAAATAATGCTTGTAATAAATGATGACAAATATTCATAACCGAGATGTGTTCATCCTGGTTGAAGAAGTTCGTCAGAGCCAACTAAATTAGTTCAATTATATTTACACACAGTTTAGAAACAACTCTAGAGATTTTGGAACTAACCCCAAAATTCCAAAGCGTGATCAGATGAACGGGATGGCACCTGAGCCGACAGATTTTGTCGAAACTTCCATGTTACACCATAAGGCGCACATTCGGTTCTACCAGCTTCAACTCTCCTTCCGCACACGTTCATCGGTTGAATACAGTTTTGAACCTAAACCCTCACGTTTCGAAACAGAGACATTACCAATAGACTGTCGTGGGCCGTAGAAGTTTCCAGCATTAGTGAATCGGATTGGGATGATCCTTCTTCTTGATAATTCTAGACGTCATTCGGCGAAAGCGACAGTGGAAGTGTTCGTTTCACTTGGATGATAGATTTAACCTCATCCTCCTTACTCACCAGAGTTTTCCCATCCGACTATCCCCTGTTTTTGGCCAAATGCGTGAGCAACAATTCTATTACCAAGATAATGCGCCTCAGAAATAATCCAATTTGTGCTTAGAGAGACAAGAATTTTCACAAATGTGAGAGATATAAGCTTGTAATTAGTTGGAAATCCATAATTCAAGCTGTAGGAGATTATTTTGCTGAATAAAATACGTTTGCACGGAATTACTTGATCGTTATATAACGATAAAATAAATAAAATTACATGGTTTTTTTTAGATAGATGGTATTTATTTAGCAAACAGTAGTTTCCTGTTTCGGTTCATTTCATTTTAATTATTGTCTTCTAATCAATATCGTCTAAACAAGAATTGGTTATATAATAAATTGCCTTTTTTTCAATTATAATTCGAGAAACTCGGCGGCCTGATTATAAGGACTCGACTTTAGAAACTTCTTGATTTGCATCAAGATTTGATTCCACAGTAAAACTGTCATGTACCTGAAGCTGATAAACACGAAATCTGCCGCCGCCATTGGCCAAATATCCTCTCTTTCCTGTAGAACTGAGATTTGGATTATCAGGTGCTAGTTCAAGTGTCTTATCGTATCTGATCAAAGCTCAAAATAGCGAGGTTTCTCTTAAATCAGTCCCCGAGTAGCGGTAAAACAGGAAGATTACTCCGATTACGTTACAACAAATCTTCTTCAATCTCATAATAGCCATTGCTCCAAGCAAACAACTGTCTACAAAGAATCTGATTAAATCCTTTGGCGATACATTGATTTTGAATGAACACCCATGTCAACATACCTTATCAGTCAGGAATAGCCATTTGGGTGGTGAATCATTAAGGCTAGTCGAAGGATGTCTTTTGCTCGTATTTTGATATTTTCTGACTTATCCTGCTTCTAAATATTTCTTTTCCGTTATCAGAACGGAAATAAATTAATTACGGTTTACCCCATTCTATATTTTGTATTTAGTGTAAGTTTCTTTCATAAGTTCCATTTTTTATCTCGCATAATTTTTCATGGTTCTATTATCTCTCCTTAAATTATCATTCATGACACCGTATCTTAAATTAAAAAAAAAAAAAAAAAGACCTCTCTTTGCAAATTCGAGAATCGAGCTTTTCAATCGAAGTTCTTCAATCTACTGTAAATAATAATAAAAAAGTAATAAATAAATAACTATAGAAAGTATCTTCTTTCATTTGAACTATTATGTAAAAGCAAGAAATTAGATTTACATTTTTCTTTAGCAATGATCAATGATTCGTTTTATTTACACATTTGAATTCTACATGTAGATCAGCATTAGGGATCACAGAAAAGACATTCTAGCAAAATTTGGATTAGGGAATTAAAAACAAAAGCATTAAAAAAGATCTGAAGCGAAAACAGTTCCATAAGCTTTGGATCTGAATTTATCTTCCAACCATCTCTTATTTTAAATGCATTCTCTGGCTTGATTTTAAAATAATTATAAGAGTTATTGTTAACTTAAATGATTCTCTGCAATGAATCGTAAAGTGAATATAGCGTGCCTTGCAAAATTTGCTCGCTATGCTCCCTCCAGGCACCTAGCCAGTAATATACCATTTCAAGAAACATGAGGAGTATTTCGAGGCTGGCTGTGTAATTTTAAACAGTGATGAGATGATGAAATACTTACATCAAAATTTACTCCGACTCACAAAGCTTACAGAAATGCTTCCTGCATATTCATTCAGTAAAAGGTATTATTTGAACTACCTTATTTCAATTGCATGATTTACAGCTGAATGAATCAGTTTCTAGATGAAAGACAATTAATTAAACAACTCGGATGTCTTAGGTAAAGTAAATTGCCAACAATTGTTTTCTAAAAGCACGTGATGTTACAAGTCAGGTTAAATCAATTTGGAATGACTACTACAAAAGACCAGAATGTCTTTGATAAGCATTTAGATATATAACTACACTGTAGATGCAAAACATTTATTCTGCACATTGTCAACGATTTTGTTTAGTGTCAAGCTACTTATTTTGAAAAGCAAGGCAATTTTCCAAAAGATTTTTGTGATGAAATGGAACGGATACATATGCCAGATGCAAGAAATGTATCTCCAAGGGTTTACCTGCCTCCAAAATATAAGACAGATGTAAAAGTTGCATGAAATAGAAGATATGTAAAAGTTCCAAATCATTCGAATATTCCATTAGCTTGCACTTGAAACCATATTATATGTGAAAAAAAATAATTTTAAACCCTTTTCCACACTGAATTTGAAGACCCGTAATTTCATGAATAGTATGTATGCCATATAAAGAACGAGGAGATGAAAAAGAATACATTTTGTTTTTGTTGCATGACTATTGCGGGGTTCATTTGATTAATCGCTTCAAAATAAGAGTGACAGTGTTGTTTATCGTACAAAGCTGCCCAGTCGATCGATTCCACCTCTTCTTCTAGGCACTTTTGTTATGTTTTATACGTTTTTTCAAATAAATGATTGTTCTTTCTTGTATCATCTCGGTTTTTTTTTGAACAATTTGTTTTCTACTAAATCTCTTCTGGGTTTCTGACAGATTTTGAAGAAATAGGTACTCTTTTCATGATTCGAGATAAAGAGAATGAACTGATTTTTCGTATTTAAAAATATGAACTCAAAAAATATTGCTAGCAATCAGGACTGGAACGAAGCGTTTAAAGCTTTGATAAAATCAACGTGATATAGTAATATCTATTTGACATGAACAACTAAGCCAAACTGAACTCTGATGGATAAATTAAAAAAATTAATAACTTCTGTATAAAACAACGGTTTTTATCTTCTCATTAACATGATTTTTTTGCATCCATCAGAACATTTACACGAGTCTAAGACCCCCCTCCCCCATATTTTCTGAGTTATACTTGTCGCTCGGTCTGTGAATGCTATAAATTAAATATCAGCTTGGTGAATGAAATTTGATATACGCCCCTTGCACTAAAACCGTGAATTTGTAGTAAATTTTAGACGAAATCCATAAATGGGGAGACTGTTTGCCTGTCTGTCCATGAGTATATGCATAATATAACAGAAAAATGCAATGAGATTGATAAAGGAAATTAATCTTATGGTTCTATCTTCATAATATTATATTCATATAAAATTTTAGCCCAAGTCGTGAAAATGATGACTGTTTTTCATGTTGGATATTCATTTGAATTTGAAAACGATAATACAAAAATAGAAGGAAACTGGATAAATAAAATACGGTTCAATTTTCATCTATCATGACTTGATAAATATGAACTGCCTTCAAATAGCACGAATTTGTCCTTCATATCCCATATATTTATTACGAATTTGTCTCGTTTATTACGGTTTTGGTACAACATGGAATTAATAAACCGTGTTGCTGCAGGATTAGATGTTTACAAATCATTAAAGGTAGTTGGTAGTGTAGAAGAAGAAATGTAATCAGTATTTAAAAACAACACTGGATGTGAAAAAATAACTCCACGAAATTTCATATCATCTAAAACACAGAAATGAAGTCTCGGAAGAGGTTAGATTTGCAGCTTAGTAAGATCGTGAAATAAAAGATCTTGTAAAAAAATGATATTTCTCGACTAAGCAAACATTTTAAAAAAACATAGCCCAAAATTTTCTAAATTATCAGATTACTCTACATGATAAAAATGAACGGTATTTATCCGTATATTATCCGAAATTCAGCTCATTTATCTGTATATTATCCGAAATTCAGCTCCAAGATAGAAAAACTATTTTTTAAAACTTAAAGAAAGCAATGATAAAAAATCAGACATAAAATAAGATTTTATGTCTGATACTTTGCAATTGAACATAATTTATCTATGAAAGGTAATTGATGGTGTAAAAGAAGAAATGTAATCAGTTTTTAAAAATAATCCTGGATGAGAAAAAAGAACTCAACGAAGTTTCATATCGTCTAGGATTGAGAAATGAAGTTTCGAAAGAGGTTTTATTTGAAGCAT
The DNA here is from genome assembly GCF_947563725.1 of Argiope bruennichi. Lineage (NCBI taxonomy): Eukaryota > Metazoa > Arthropoda > Arachnida > Araneae > Araneidae > Argiope > Argiope bruennichi. Next base: position 58,957,373 of record NC_079162.1, read on the forward strand.
AGTAAAATCATGAAACGAAAGATCTTTTAAAAAATTGACATTTCTCAACTAAGCAAACATTCCCCCATCCCCCCCCCCAAAAAAAAAACATTCCTAATCCAAAATTATCAGATTACTCTACATGACAAAAATGAAACATATTTATCTTCATATTATACGAAATTCAGCACGAAGATAGAAAAAAGTTATTTATTTTTAAAACTTAAAGAAAGCAACTACATAAAATAAAATAATTTACTTTGTTACTAAACATAATTTACGTTACAAATCTGGACTGATAAAAATAAAACTTAATTATAGCAGGTATAATTAATAAAAAGCACAAATTGATGATTTGCGTGAGGAAAAAAAATATCTTTCGTCGAAAGTTTTTCTTGTTTTTTGAGCACTTCATTTTTTAATAATTTATTTGAATTTTTCTGTCACTCATTCGTTACTTCTTCCATTGTTTTGATCTCAAATAATAAAGGTAAACCCATTTTTAGTTGATTATGAAATTATTTTCAAAATGTCAAACGATTAGAAAAAAATGAAATAAATTGATGACGCATTTTATTTCATCTGAAAACTGAGAAAGAGGCAAAAAAACGAGGGAAAGCAGATCAATTCAGATATTTTTTCCCTCCATGTCTTTTTCTTTGTTTGGCCGTTCAACCACTCCTTAATGATGTCTTTAATTTAATTTAAATTGTTTTTACATCATTAACGTGTTTATCATTAGGAAATTCTTTTTTTTCCTATAAAAATGTTGATATTTAACCTTGCTGTTTAATCCTAAAATCCGACATGATGCATATATTTAATAACTCCCATTTTTATGCTTTAATTTGAATATTTTTCCATTAATTCATTTAATAAAACAATAGTTATATTTTCGACTTGAAATAGAAAATCTTTTCAACAATTTTAATTATAGTGATTTCCTCGAAACAATATCACGCACTCTCTTATAAACATACTTGTGTTATTAACGGTATGCCACTGGTGAACAATAGTTACGAAAGAAATTATTAGTCTGCTATCATTAGTAACTTTTTGGCGATTTATCGCTTTCATGCAGTTCTAAAATGCTAGAAAATAGAATATATATTTTGGACATCTTTTTTCCGATAGATTGAAACAAAAATTTGGCGCAGAACTATAACTGTAGTCACAAGGTAACATCCAAATTTCAAATATTCAAGTCATGCTTTTAAAAGCACAGACCGACAAATGGTCAACTCTTTGACAAATATGGTTCAAAATTAGACAAGGATTTGTAAATTCTTATCCAATTTTTAAAAACATTAGTCAGAGACTTTAGATGGTGAAATTGTGAATTAAACTTCGTTTATCTAAACTATTACTTTTTTAAATTATTGCAATTATATGCATGCAGATGTACTAAATAAGACAATGCCAATCCCTTGACATAATTTGTTTTGAATTTGATAAATATATATACTTTAGATGTTGAAAATGAGTACTAGCTTTCTTCGATTTATAGTTATTCTGTTTACTTATATTCGGACAAATGAACATACAGAATTTTTCTGAATGGATTTTATTCAAAATTTGACAGAAATCTAGATATTTTTGTGTAAAGACCATATACCAAATTTCATCTATTTAGTTCAAAGCTTTTTTGAGTTATCGTGTTCACAGATAGACAGAAATTTCCAAGATAGTGTTTCTCAACTCAGGGAATTCTGAAATTTTGAAGCTCTTGAGCTCAATTTTTTCGAAATTGCAATACTTTGTGTATTTCGTATTAAAAATTAATTATTTCGTAAGTAAAAACTGAGATTTTCTAGTTAAATGAATTTAATAAATTTTTTTAAATAAAATAATTTTTTAAATGTTTTTTTATTTTACTTCTAATACTTTTTTTGTTTATATTTATATGGTAGAGAGTGAACAACATTAAAAAATATTTTGTTGTCGGCTAATGTTAGTTAGGAACTAGGCTAAGTTTTCTTAATTTTTTTTCGAAGCATAATTATTAGGCTTGGACTGAAAACAAAATTTAAACTTGAACTCCATCATTGAAATTTGCTCTGTGTTTATACTACATACAGATGAAGAAATCACTCATTTGTGAAACCATTTGTGTTATTTCAATCGAAGAAAAAAAAAAACCTTAGTCGTCGACAAGGAAAATCAAGACATGACGAAATGATTTCAAATCTTAACCATTTTTTTCATAAATTCTTGAAATGAACTGCCAAATAACTCGAATCAGTTTCTGAAATTAAAAGCATTAATCTCTAATTATAATTAGATTTAAAAATGAAACTTTCTAGCAGACCTGCGTGAATGAATCTACATTACTAGATGCATGTAATGAGTATTCTTTCTTGAAGAGTAAAAAGGCGTAAATGATGATTTCCTTGACGGGGGAGGGGAAAGGAAAGAAAGAGAGGGAAAAAAAAAAAAGAAACATATTTAATAACCACACATTGCAATTAAATGTATTTAAGTGTAACCGCCAATTAAGTGTACTTAATACAGGATTAGTAAATTTTAAAATGCATTTAAACGCACTAGCAGGAAATGGAAAATAAATATATAGTGTTGTTTTTAAAAACTCATATTTTTTTCTCCAGAGATTATTTTTGAAGTGAACAATCACAGCAGACCATTTTTATAATGATACCTTAGAATCAAATCATTTCGACTGTTTTAGAATTCTTAAAAAGAATTTTTTGCAGTGAAAGCAATCAGTTTATAACTCATAATTCTTAAATAAGTCAAAGATTCTTTTGGTTTTGGACCTCAAATGGGCTCACCGAAAAGTGGAAGTAATAGCTTGTGTGCCATCTTCAATAATAGTTAATAAAAATAATTTAAACAAATGCACATTTTAATAATTAAAAAATATTTCATTAAGATTTTATACAATTCTAATGAACTGATTATGTTTTTAAATTGTTAATTTTAATTTAACATACAAAAATGAATTTTTGTTTCTTCATATTTTATGCGCTTCCTTACCGTTCATCTGATTGCGATAAAACTTTGACAACTTATTGTTTTGAACCTAGAAAATCCATGTTTTTCACATGGCCGTTTGTATGCTGGATGCTCACGAATCAGACAGCCAAGAAATGTAATGGTTTTTGTTGAAGACGGAAAGACAAAAAAATATTGTCTATTTTAAAATATACTTGAATAATAAAGCCAAAAAATTCAAATAAATATTCTTTATATTTCTCCTTTATATGTTATTCAATTTCATTGAATGTATTCATTTTCGACAAGAAAATAAATATCCTTCTTTCTATCACTCCTAATTAAACAAGATAGCTATTTCAAATTTCAAGCGATATTTCCAAAATTATTTCTTCTCCGCCAGCAACTTTAGTTTCTGATAAATCACTTTACTTTCTTACTTTGATTCCTTAAACTCAAAAAAAAAAAAAAAAAAAATTGAAAATGTTTAAAAAATGAAGAAGAATTTGGTAGGGGGTAGAAATGGGGGTAATAAATGGTAGAAAAAGATTAAGTTTTCAATGTCTTGTGTTTTAAAATCGCTATTTTGATTAAATACTTTAAAGTAGGTCCAACCACTTTTCAAATAAAGCAAACTGTTATTTGGTAGCAACGACAAAGTAATGCAGTGTAATTTAACTCGTTGAAATAAATACGCTGAAATAGTCACGGGGTGTAGCGGAAATTAGACCTACTTCCCACTCCCTTCAATCACGAGCCGGCAGCTGTAGAATTAAATGTTCTAGCATTGACTGAACCCATAGAGCTGACAGAACCCCTCCTCCGGAGGGATTACAAAGGGGGGAGGGTGACCAGAAAGGAGAGCGAAATGAGAGCGAATTAAGGACTTCCTCCTCGATTCGCCGTTGTTTGATGGTTATTACACTTGCCAATAGATGGCGCTGACTAAACAGTGAGCGATGTGAAAATACGGAGTGTTGGTTATTTAATGGCTACTTTTACAAAGATAGGTTTTTATGGAGAGGGGTAAAAATAATTGTATTTAAATGGAAGATAAGTGCTTACTGTAATGTAAAATCGAACTTTGTAGAATTCGTATTTCATTGTTGATTATAACTGAACTATTAGAAAAGGGAATTCATTGATTTTTTAAAACATTGATTTAATTTGCTACACGACAAGGAGAGACAGAGGAATAGGGATAAAGTATACACATGAGGCTTTAATAAATTAAATAAAAAAAGAAGAAATCGTGTGTGCGTTTTTTACTGTTTTGTAAAAGGCAAAAAATATTTTTTTTATGATTAAACTAATTAGTCAATTTTATCTGGCTATGAATATTTCTGAATTAAATATTTTCTGATGGCAATAAATACTACCATCCTTTCGTCTAAGGAAAGATTCGCAATTATCAAGAATATGAGACTTTAAATATTATATAAATATTGTAATTCAGATAATATTTATAGATTTATTAGAGAGGGCTTTCATAGATGTTGGAAAAAACTAATGTTGATTGGGCCGATTCATTTAATGAAACCAAATTTTGCCGACAAGTTTTGCCTTTCAAAATCACAATAATTTATATTTATTTAAAAACGTATATAATTAGTAAACATAATATAGTTAATATATTTATTTAAAAATAATCTATTTGAATCATATTCCATTTTTTTATTGTTCCGAAAATTTTAATAATTTAAGCAATTTTCATCCAATTTGATGGAAGATCTTTTTTAAGATTGAAAGGTATAAAGAACTATTTCAGATATGGCATTAACCAAGAACGATTTACCTCCTCGACTATTTCATTTAAAGAATTCTAATTAGCCAAAAACTAAATTATGCTGATATTAAAAAACGTATTTGTTATCAAACATGTAAAAAATTGAGATAAAAACATCATAGAGAAACCTTAGCATTCAAACCTTAGCAGCACCTGTGCATTTCAAATTGTATTCTATCTATTGATGAAACAATTATTTTTGTGGTTTCAGTTGCTAATGGTTTTCAGGTGACAGAAATATTAAATAGTCAATTTGCTTTTATAAAATCATTTTCATGCATTTATCGAGCTCTTACAGTACCAATTTATGCAATATTGAACAATATAATAAATTAATATTTAGTTGTACGAAATTTGAACACCTTGCAAATCACCTACGCGCCTAGACCTGCTTTTGTTCGAGTCAATCTTATACAGAAAACTAGCTAGCCATCTACAATTATTTAAAATTATATATAATGTTTGTCAACTTTTCCACACTAAGATTTCAATGACCAAAGACAAAAATCATTTGTTAATTATATCTTATAACCGCAATTGAATTGTGAAAATCAATTAACAATTCGAAAGCTCAATAGAAAATGCGCTAAGAGCTTTCAATGCAGAGCTGTAACTCAGAATTATTCAAATTCGTGTTCGAAATCGTATATGCTTTGTCTTCTTTTTTCTATCATTCTGCTTATGTATTTAATAAATTATCAGCCGTTCTTTACAATATCCGAGTTAATGCTGTTCTGTAGAATTATTAAAATGAATGATTTGTAACTATTAAAATCCAATAATTAAAATACTTTAATGATTTTAAGATTATAAAAGGTAATTTAAACTATTATTTATCATCACTAAAGTTACATTTATAATTAGTTGTTATTTAAAAATCAAATTTTATTTATAATTCATCATGTGATTGGACACTCATTTTTATATAAAATGTACAACATAGTAATTAAAAATATTTGCAAATGGGCAATTTAATTTGAAAAAATCTAAGCTCGAAGTGGCGCATTGCCAAATTGCGGAATTACATATTAACAAGGAAAAATGTTGTTTATAGGTTATTTTGGAGACTATTAATGCTCTCAAACCATTCTAGATTCACCTTTTATTTATAGAGAAAAATCGGAGCTCAGCATTCTTCCAATCTGGCCTATGATGTTTTTTCTTTCTTTTTTATAGAAATTTTTTTCGGTGAATTTAGTTTTAACTATTTCACTTTAATATTCGTGACAATAAACATTTCCGGACTATTTAATTTTTCTTGTTTTTGCTGTCATGTTAGTGAAAATAGAATTTAATCGAATTTTCTATATTCTATATTTTTAACATTCTATGGAGTTGTGTTTCGATGGCAATGTAATATTTTTATATTTTCAGAACTTAATTATGAATAAGTCTCGTACCTTAATTTAATTTTGATTTCATATAACATGAGTTATCTTGTAAAGAATCTCAAAAAACATGATTATAAGATTCCATACTAATTTTAATATAAATTTATAAAATGTATTAAATATTGAAAATTAAAAAATAGCAATAAATAAAGAAGTTTTGATAAAATACGCTTTTATTTGTATATTAATGCGCAGAAATTAACTTATTTTAATTAAAAATCTGAAGGTTAATAAAATTCGGACGCTTTTATTAACATCCCATTCCGAAGCAACACGCGAGTTATTTTGTAAATGGAGCTCATAATTTTTAATTTCACTCAGATGCCGAGGAGGATGTACGATCTGGTGCACTTTCGCTCATCTTTCGCTCCATATGGGAGGAGTTGGTCAATGACGTAGGTTATGGAGTTCACCAGATCCACATACATGACTGGGCTTTAGTGGAATTGGGTCGAACCTGGAACTCTGAGGTCTCGATGGCGAGACCTTACTACTATGTCAGAGTAGCCCACGTTCTGTCATTACCCCTTTCAGCATCTTTAATTTCTATTTTCATGTGTCGCATTGACCTTGCATCAAACAATATTTCGATATAAATCGTATGGACTATAACTTTAATATTTCTAAATATTTTCAACGAAAAATATGGACTTGAATGGGTATTATTTATTCTAAGAGAACATCTCAAATTAACCCTTAACTGGGGAGGTGAAATTTTAGGACTTAACTGGGGAGATGCGGTCTACGAGACCGCATTTCATTTAAACTCGAATTAAATTTTCTAATGAATGTATTATTATGAAAAACTGCCAATATATTTTTCAGATATTTTTCTTGATAGATATGTTTTAGAAATTTTTCAAAATATATTGTCATTGAAAAAAGTAAATGCGTCGGAATATACATTTTCTTCTCAAATTACATGTTACAATAAATAATATTCTTAAAAAAAGCATATTACTTTTTACTTTTTAAATCATATTTATTTTTACAGTATATGGAGGTATATAGAAGATAATAT